>NW_015160333.1:818-13159 GCF_001447785.1 Gekko japonicus
AGAGCCACCCCAGAGAATCCTCTTCCAGTTTTCCAGCGAGATTCAAGCCTTGTGACAACTTTGAGACCCACAAGATTTTTTGGGGGAATGAGTTTTTGAGAGTCGAAGTGTCTGAATAGGGCCCTTTGACTCTGCCCCTGAATCTACCCCAACATTCCGCTCGGTCTCTAAGTCCCTAATAGGCTGGGACCCAGCTGTTGAGTCACTTTTAGGAATGGGTGTGTGTCACAGGCTCCAAGGTGGGTGGGGGGGAATTTCTCCACCTGAACTCTAGGAACCACGGAGGCGCCGTGCTTCTTACCCTTCGTATGCCCCCCCTTTCCCCATATGCACACACGGCCAGAGGCAGCCCTGTGGCACAGGAGTTAGGATGCTGGACTAGGATCCGCAAGATGGGGTAGAAGGAACGTGAGAGAAGCCATGTTGGATCAGGCCAATGGCCATCCAGTCCAACACTCTGTGTCACACGGTCGCCAAAACCCAACGGTCATCAGGAGGTCCACCAGCGGGGGCAGAACTCCAGAAGCCCTCCCACTGTTGCCCCCCCTCCCAAGCACCAAGAATACAGAGCAGCACTGCCCCAGACATAAGGACATAAGAGAAGCCATGCTGGATCCGGCCAATGGCTCATCGAGTCCAACACCCTGTGTCACACAGTGGCCAAAACCCAGATGCCATCAGGAGGTCCACCATTGGGGCCAGGACACTAGAAGCCCTCCCACTGTTGCCCCCCAAGCACCAAGAAGACAGAGCATCACTGCCCCAGACATAAAAACAGAAGAGAAGCCATGCTGGATCAGGCCAATGGCCCATCCAGTCCAACATTCTTTGTGTCACACAGTGGTCAAAACCCAGGGGCCATCAGGAGGTCCACCAGCAGGGCCATAACTCCAGAAGCCCTCCCACTCTTGCCCCCCAGGCACCAAGAATACAGATTGTAAGAACATAAGAGAAGCCATCTTGGATCAGGCCAGTGGCCCATCCAGTCAAACAATCCTGCCCCCTCCCAAGCACCAAGAAGACAGAGCATCCCTTGCCCCGGACGGAGTGTTCCATCTATACCTTGTGGCTAAGAGCCACCCTTGGACCTCTGCTCCATAAATTTCTCCAGCCCGCCTGTGTTCCCTTTGCCTCCCCCGATCTCACAGTCTTGATTTTCCCCGTTCCTTGGGGAAAGAGAGCTTTTCCCTGTGCCTCTTTTGCTTACGACGATCCACCTACTTCGGTCATGGCTATGCAAACGTCAGCCGAATGCATGCCATCGGGAGCGTAGGTTTAAACTGTCTGAAATAGGGGCAGCGTTACTCAAGCGGAGTCTGCAGACAGAGCAGGCACTCGTGCAATAGAATCTTATCTTCTCGGGCCACGTATGGCTTTGTTTCAGACTCCGGCAGCTCCCTGCCCGTCGGGAGCGTTGCTGGTTCCCAGCAGGTTGTTAAAAACGTTGGTTGCCATGAAATACCCGGTTGGGGGGGGGGGGGGAGGACGGGACGCACAGCATGTCGAGCCCTGTTTTTCAGGAGCTCCAGTTACGTTTTCTTTCTCCCCACCCCTCGGTCTCCGTACCTTTAAAACAAGACACACACAAAAAATAGCGAGGGGCCGTTCCCGATGGCGGTCTGAACCGGTTCGAGCCGCTTCGGCGGGTCTCATGTCCGGAGCTGGCAAGCTGGACAAGTTGACATCAGCCCAAGAGGAATCCTGTGCTGGATTGGGTAGCGGGCTGACTCCCTGACCTTCTCGCCTCCGAGGGGCTCATGTATCGGCTCTCGCTGGACCCCAGGCAGGGGTCCTGCGATCATGCCATGTGCAAAACTGCATTTTCCCAGTTTGACAGAGCTCTTCCCCCCCCCCTTCAGTTTTCTTAAACTTTATTATCGATCAACAATTACACGTACAACAATACAAATTCAAAACACGCGGGAGCAATTGAGTAATACAAATAACAGTATAATAACAACACATCGCAAAAAGTAGACATTTCGACAGAGAGACAGTTTGGTGTCACGGTTAAGTGCACGGACTCTAAATCTGGGAGAACCGGGTTTGATTCCCCACACCTGCACTTGCGCCTGCTGGATGACCTTGGGCAAGCCATCATTCTATTAGAGCTGTTCTTGCAAGAGAGCAGTTTCTGTCAGAACTCTCTCAGCCCCACCTACCTCCCAGGGTGTCTGCAGTGTTCCCTCTAAGCTGAGTTAGTGTGAGCTAGCTCACAGTTTTTTAGCCTCCAGCTCACACATTTTTGTCTTAGCTCAGGAAGAAGGGCTCCAGAGCAAACTCATTTATGCAGCAACCAAACTGCTCGCTCACAACTTTAATGCCAGTAGCTCACAAAGTAGAATTTTTGCCCACAAGATTTCACAGCTTAGAGGGAGCATTGCTCACAGGGTGTCTGTTGTGGGGAGGGGAAGGGAAAGGAGTTTGTAAGCCACCCTAAGACTCCTTTGGGTAGTGAAGGGCGGGGTACAAATCCAATCTTTTCTTCTTCTTCTTTTACCTCACAGGGTGTCTGTGGTGGGAAGGGGGAGGGAAAGGAGTTTGTAAGCCGCTCTGAGACTCCTTTGGGTAGTGAAGGGCGGGGTATAAATCCAATCTCTCAATCTTCTTTTTTTACCTCACAGGGTGCCCGTTGTGGGGAGGGGAAGGGAAAGGAGTTTGTAAGCGGCTCTGAGATTCCTTTGGGTAGTGAAGGGTGGGGTATAAATCCAATCTCTTCTTCTTCATCATGCTTGGATTTGAAGATCCACTAGCATCCTCCTGCCCTCTTCCCTGGAGGCAGTTCTGTAAGTGTCCCTGTTTGGTTCCTGATCAGAGAATCTCCTCTTCTGCAGCTTCTTTCCCTGTTTCTACTCCTATGGGTAGTGAAGGGCGGGGTATAAATCCAATCTCCTCCTCCTCCTCCTCCTCCCTTTCTCACCAGACAAGAACTCATGGGGCACACCATGAAATAAAGGAGCGGTAGGCTTAGAACAGGTCCAAGGAGGTACTTCTTCACCCAAAGAGTAATTAACACATAGAGTTCACTGCCTCAAGAAGTGGTGGCGGCTGGCCCGTAGCTACAAGGGGGGCTGTTGGGGTCTCCACCCCTTCCTTCAAGGGCCTGCCCCCTTCTGTAAAGGGCCCCCGTCTTCTCAAAAGCATTTCAAGGGATCCTTTAAATGCATTTGAGAAGAAGCAGGGGCCAGCACGCACCGCTCTCCACCCCCGTCCTGCAAGATTTAAAGGTCCCTCCAGCTGATCGGCAGGCCACGTGCTCCCCGTAGATCAGCTGATGGGCCCTTTAAATCTTTCCGGATGGGAGGGAGAGGGGCATGCGCCCACCCCCCTTCATTATGGCAAATAATGGCAGCCCCACCAGAAAAAAAAATTGCCCCAGCTTCAAGTGGGGATTAGATCAACAGTTGGCGCAGAGGTCCATGAGTGGCTCTTATCCACAAGGTACAGATGGAACACTCTTTCTGGGGCAGTGATGCTCTGTCTTCTTGGAGTGTGTGGAGGCCACAGTGGGAGGACTTCTGGAGTCCTGGCCCTGCTGGTGGACCTCCTGATGGCACCTGGGTTTTGGCCACTGTGTGACACAGTGTTGGACCAGATGGACCATTGGCTGTATCCAGCTGTCAGAATCCTGGTTAAATCAGTTCTCAACACCGTTCATTTCAAAGAAAGTTTAGTTTATTGAGACGTTGATAGATACCCTTCTGGCTACAAGCTTTGTTAGGACTGAAGGTGAAAGCGCGAAGAATGTAGACATATTGTGTTCAAGTAAAGGCACTAAAGATCAGGACTCAATCACCCCACGGCACTTGCCCACCAGAAATAACAAGTCAACTACCCCCCACACTGAGCACGTATCCCTCTACAGAAATAAAACGGAACAACAGGTCTCTGCGACACAGTGTCTGATACATCAAAGCATTTAGGGAAACGAAAGCATTTTGGTCTTCCCACCAAAGCTCCCTCTAAGATATGGAGTCCTGTGAGCAAAAATTCTACTTTGTGAGCTACTGACATTAAAGCTGTGAGCAGGTGATTTGGCTGCTGCATAAATTAGTTTGCTCTGGAGCCATCCTTCTTGAGCTAAGATAAAAAAATTGTGAGCTGGAGGCTAAAAAACTGTGAGCTTAGCTCGCACTAACTCAGCTTAGAGGGAACACTGCTTCCCACCCCTCTCCTCCTTCCTCTATGGCAGGCGAACTATAAAATGCATACTGAGCCTGACACCAACAATGGCTTCTCTTGGGTTCTTAAGGAGACTGAGGGTGCATTCAGATGCCCCATTTGATCTGATGTCGTGACAGTTCAGCAACGGATTTTATCTGCACGATCACGCAGTCAACACCTGCCTCCCGTCCCCAGCCGTTGGTTTCCGGCTCAAAACCGCTTTAACCCGGAGTATTTTGTTACCAGGTCCCAAAGTGGTGTTTTCTCAGCTCTCCCGTTTAAAGCCGCATTTCCCCCATGTGTGATCGCTCCTCCGGTGTCAAGCCACTTCGGGTTTAAACCCCCTCCCCGCTCGAAAGCTGCCCAAGGCTTCCACTTTTCACCCACCATTTTTTTTAGTGTTGGCGATGCGGACATAGGCGGAGTTCCGCTACCGTGTTTAGAAAACTGACATTTAAACGGTCACTTGTTTTAGAGTTTAGATGAGTTTGGGATCTCATGGAGGCCATTTTCAAGTCAAACGTTTAAAGGGGGTTGGATTGATTCGCCCTGGTGGTCCTGCACATGCGCCATGATAGTTTTGCCCCCCCATTCTACAGATGAGCACCTATGCGCATGCGCAAACTGAGAAAAAAATTAAAAACCCCGCCAACACACGCTCCCGCGCATCGGTACTGTAGACGCCAGGGACTGACGTGACTACGTGGTGAGGCAGGATAAGGGAGGAAAGTGTGATCGCTATCCAGATCAAACATAATCCTGTTAGAACCGGAGCAGTTTAACCTGCTCTCAGCACGCCGTCTGACCGCACCCTTAGTGAGACAACCTCTTCCCCTACAGAATCCATGCTGATTTTTGCTCAGTAGCTTTTGTTCATCAATGTGCCTACTAATTCTATCTTTAATAACAGATTCCACCAACTTACTTGGTATCAATGTTAGACTTACTGGCCTGTAATTTCCTGGATATCCTCTGGAACCTTTTGAAAAGATAGGGGTTACATTAGCCAGTCCACAGGAGCTGAGGTAGATTTCAATGATAGACTGCATATTTTTGTCAGATCTACAAGTTCACATTTGATGACAACTATTTTTGCCACTGTGTGATGCATTACGCTATATCCTCAGCTTGTTGTTATAATCCAAATAGCTTCCCTCCAGGCAGATGATTTTAAAGGATGAACTACATGCTGGAAAAATCTGATCACAGGCCTACAATATGATGTAGCCCTAATACAACACTGGAACATTAAACCTGCATCAAACCATTTATCGCAACTTCTCCAGACAACTTTGGGTAATGTAATTTTGTGAGGATGCCTAGAATGCTTTGTAAAAGATCCCTTGTGATCTCTCCCCATTATAACTCTTAGAAAGCAATCTGTGACAAACCTGTTTCAAGTGTATAGTATATGTCTGCCCTAATTTATCATGAGCTGTTGCCTACAGTAATGGTTTTATATTAATTGTTT
The DNA here is from genome assembly GCF_001447785.1 of Gekko japonicus. Taxonomy (NCBI): domain Eukaryota; kingdom Metazoa; phylum Chordata; class Lepidosauria; order Squamata; family Gekkonidae; genus Gekko; species Gekko japonicus. Next base: position 6,454 of record NW_015160333.1, read on the forward strand.
ATATAATTATCTTACTCATATTTATTCAGTTATGTTGTACTAATTTTTTTAAAGACTTTTCTCCAAGTTAAGGAGGTCTGAGCCCAAGAGGTTCTCAAAGCTGGATAGGGCAGTTTGTGTGCCTGGTACCTGCACAACCTGTGTATAAATAGACATGTTCCACTTCCTCCTCCTTCCAGTGTCCTTTACAAGCAATAAATTGACTTCCAGCCCCACATCCGAAATACTGAAGTAGGAGCCCCAACACTGAGTGGGTGGGTAACAATCTCATTGAGCCAAGAGAACAATGCAGTCATAAAAAGGCTTCTTTGTGTGACTGGTTGTGAATGAGAAATGGAATAGAAGGCAGCATTCCCAAACTTGTAAAGTTTTGTTTTTGGATCTATAAAGTTGTCTTGCGTTCCCTCGCGCTGCCCCTTTAAAGGGGCTGCCGCAGGGAGCCCCAGACAGCTGTGCCAGCAGAAAGGAGGGGGTAACCCCCCCTCAGGAGGTATTTCACCCACATATTTAACCCTCTGGCTTGGGCCCCCCCCCCTCCAAAGTGGTGGGAAGCAAAAACGAAGGGTAGTTTCCTCTAAGCCGAGTTAGTGTGAGCTAGCTCACAGGGTTTTTCCCGCCTCCGGCTCACACTCTTTTGTCTTCGCTCAGGAAGGAGGGCTCCAGAGCAAACTAACTGATGCAGCAGCCAAATTGCCCGCTCACAACTTTAATGCCAGTTGCTCACAAGGCAGAATGTTTGCTCACAAGACTCCACTGCTTAGAGGGAACTTTGGCTGGGAGGCATTTAAACTGAGCAGCTGAATGGCGGGGGGGGGGAGCAAAGCCAGAGGGTTAAATGAAGTCCCTCCCCGAGAGATCTCTCCCCCCCCCCCCCCCCGTTTTCCTCCCCCCCAACCTTGTTATGCGGGCCAGTTCGGGGTTCAGTCCACGGGCCGCCACAGACCCCGAACTGAACCACCTTTTTTTCAGTCTGTGTCCGTCCCTAATTCCAGCCACCGGAGGACTTGGTCTTCCCCGGTCGGTCTGAAATCTGAAGAGTCCGTGAGAATTCTCCAGACCCTCCCCAGAGAGAGCCACGGGCTGAAGGGGGAGCGTGGAATGTTGAGCTGCCCAGAGAGGTCTATTTCCGTCCCGACGGACAAGCAAGCTTGCAAACCTTGGCCGTCAAAGTCGAGGGTTTTATGGCATTGATACGCCCCCCTTCCTCCAGGAAATTGAATGAGGTACACGTGGAAACTGTGAAGAAACTTCTGAGCCAACTTCAGAGGATGGCGGAAGACAGGAAGGCCTGGCGTGATCTGGTCCATGGGGTCGCGAAGAGTTGGACTTGACTGTGCGACTGAACAACAACAACATGTGGAAAGTGTTTCTCTCTTAAAAAAATTTTTTTTTTCATACTTTCCCCTGCAGACAGATAAGGCAGAAACACCCGTCCAAGGTCAGCCAGTCCGAGACGAAGTCCAACCTTCTCTTATCGCTGACACTGCATGGGAGTGTCCTAATATAACTCTCATCTTTTGGTCCCATCCGTGCCATCCCTGTTGTGAGATGCGTCTCCCTCCCCCAGTTATCCCAGCCCTGATCTTGGTGGCTCAGGCATGCCCAGTCTCATCAGATCTCGGAAGCTAAGCAGCGTCGGCCCCGGTTAGTACTTGGATGGGAGACCGCCAGGGAAGTCCAGGGTTGCTGTGCAGAGGCAGGCAAGGGCAAACTATCTTGTCTTGTGCCTTGGACGGGATGGCCCAGGCTAGTCCAGTTTCATCAGATCTTGGAAGCTAGAGAGGATCGGCCCTGCTTAGTACTTGGATGGGAGACCGCCAGGGAAGTCCAGGGTTGCTGTGCAGAGGCAGGCAAGGGCAAACTATCTTGTCTTGTGCCTTGGACGGGATGGCCCAGGCTAGTCCAGTTTCATCAGATCTTGGAAGCTAGAGAGGATCGGCCCTGCTTAGTACTTGGATGGGAGACCGCCAGGGAAGTTTGGAGTACTGTGTACGGTTCTGGTCACCACACCTCAAAAAGGATATTACAGCATTGGGAAAAGTGCAGAAAAGGGCAACTCGACTGATAAAAGGGTTGGACCACTTTCCCTGTGAAGAAAGGCTAAAGCGCACGGGGCTCGTTAGCTTGGAGAAACGACGGCCGAGGGGTGACACGGTTGAGGTTTACAAGATGATGCCTGGGACAGAGCAGGTCGGGAAAGAGGTCCTTTTTCTCCCTCTCTCACAAGACAAGAACTCATGGGCACTCAATGAAATTCCTGAGCGGTCGGGTTAGAACGGATAAGAGGAAGTCCTTCTTCACCCAAAGAGTGATTAGAAAAAGAAGAAGAAGAGAAGAAGAGATTGGATTGATACCCCATGGGCCTTCACTACCCAAAGGTGTCTCAGAGCGGCTTACTGTACGGTTCTGGTCACCACACCTCAAAAAGGATATTACAGCATTGGGAAAAGTGCAGAAAAGGGCAACTCGACTGATAAAAGGGTTGGACCACTTTCCCTGTGAAGAAAGGCTAAAGCGCACGGGGCTCGTTAGCTTGGAGAAACGATGGCCGAGGGGTGACACGGTTGAGGTTTACAAGATGATGCCTGGGACAGAGCAGGTCGGGAAAGAGGTCCTTTTTCTCCCTCTCTCACAAGACAAGAACTCATGGGCACTCAATGAAATTCCTGAGCGGTCGAGTTAGAACGGATAAAGGGAAGTATTTCTTCACCCAAAGAGGGATTAACACATGGAATTGACTGCCACAGGAGGTGGCGGCGGCTACAAGCATGGATGGCTTCAAGAGGGAATTAGATAAACATCTGAAGCAGAGGTCCATCAGTGGCTATTCTCCACAAGGTGTAGATAGGATCTCTCAGTCTGGGGCAAGGGATGCTCTGTCTTCTTGGTGTGTGTGGGGGGGGGCAACAGTGGGAGGGCTTCTAGTGTCCTGGCCCCACTGGTGGACCTCCTGAGGGCACCTGGTATTTGTGGCTACCGTGTGACGCAGAGTGTTGGGCTGGATGGGCCACTGGCCTGATCCAACATTGGCTTCTCTTATGTTCTTATAAGAGGGAATTGGATAAGCATATGGAGCAGAGGTCCATCAGTGGCTATTTGGGGCAAGGGATGCTCTGTATTCTTGGTGCTTGGGGCAGGGGGGAACAGTGGGAGGGCTTCTAGTGTCCTGGCCCCACTGGTGGACCTCCTGAGGGCATCTGGTATTTTTGGCCACTGTGTGACCCAGAGTGTTGGACTGGATGGGCCACTGGCCTGGTCCAAAATTGGCTTCTCTCCTGTTTTTTTGTTCTTAAGTTGAGGGTTGCTGTGCAGAGGCCGGCAGTGACCAACCACCTCAGTTCACCTCTTGCCTCGAAAACCCTACGAGGGGTCGCCATAAGCCGGCCAGGACTTACCAGCCTTTTCTACCCGCAGCGCCACCGGTTGATTCCAAATGTGCCTCTGAAGTGTGGAACACACAAAGCCTCTTTGAGCACAACAGTGTGGTTTAAAAATTCTGGCCAACTCCCACTTCCCTTCTGAGAAGGACGTTCCGCGTGAATGTTTCTGGACAATAGCATTTAAACCTACTGATCAAAGATCTGGACAGTTCTTGAGCACAGCTCCAAAAGGGAGTGTGTATCCTGTACCTGCTGGGGAGAGTTCAGCGATGAGTTGCTGAAAATCACTCCTAAACCACGGTGGAGTTACTTCTAAGATGGCGGTGGAGATGCGGCTGTCCAGCCTGGGGCTCCCCAACACGGTGCCCGTGGGCACCATGGCGTTTGCCGGCATGTTTTCCTGTGCCTGCCAACAGTGTTCCCTCTAAGCTGAGTTAGTGTGAGCTAGCTCACAGTTTTCTAGCCTCCGGACTCACACCTTTTTGTCTCAGCTCAGGAAGGAGGGCTCCAGAGCAAACCAATTCATGCAGTAGCCAAATGGTTTGCTCACAACTTTAAAGCCACTAGCTCACAAAGTAGACGTTTTGCTCACAAGACTCCACAGCTTAGAGGGAGCGTTGCCCGCCAGGTGTTTTTAGAAAACAGGTGCAGCCCCTGGGGCTTTTGCCCAGCCAGATTTCTGATTGGGCCTCAGAGGCCTGATTGGTTGGACAGATTTTTTGGGAAATGCTTTGGCAGCGGCTGCCAAGGAAGCTTCACTGTGGAACTGAAGGTAAGCCGTGTGTATGGGGTCTAGCCACTTCAGTGGATACAAAGAGAAAAAAAAGTGCAGACGTTTCTGCCTCTGGGCTCACTTGCTGGAAGTAACTTCCTTGTAGAAACGGGCTTCCTTCTAGGAACAGTAGGAAGAGTTGGGGGTGAAGGCTTCGTGAGAAGGCTACAAACTCCTCTGGGAATGTGCAGGGTGCAGTTGATATAGCTGTGCCAAGAGGGGCTGTGAGCTTCCACGCACACTCCTGGATAATATTGGGGTGGCCTCTCCCAGTTTGGCGTAGTGGTTAGAACCACGGACTCTAATCTGGGAGAATGTATTTATTTATTTATGCTTTCAACTTGTATCCCGCTCAAACCCCGAGGGGTCTCTGAGCGGCTTACACAATTTCTGTATCCCTATCTATGGCCACATAGTCAGGGGTGGGGACTGCCCTACCGGCACCCAGTGGTGGGACTCGCTGTTTTCTCGGCTCGGCCCCAGCTTGGCTTCGGCTCAGCTCCTCCTCTTCTTCCGGTCGTCCTCGGAATCGGCTGTTCTTTCGGCGGGCCCATCTGACGCGGTTTGCATCGGCATGGCTCCGGCTACGTCCCTCTGGCTCCACCGCGCAGAGAACCGGGTTTGATTCCCCCACTCCTCCACATGCAGCTGCTGGTGTGACCCTGGGCATGCCACAGTTCTCTCAGAGCTGTTCTCTCAGGAGCAGTCCTCGAACGAGCCCTCTCAGCCCCCACCTACCTCACAAGCAGTGTTCCCTCTAAGCTGAGTCAGTGTGAGCTAGCTCACAGTTTTTTAGCCCCCGGCTCACACCTTTTTGCCTTCTCTCAGGAAGGATGGGCTCCAGAGCAAACTAATTTTATGCAGTAGCCAAATTGCTCGCTCACAACTTGAATGCCGGGAGCTCACAAAGTAGAATTTTTGCTCACAAGACTCCACAGCTTAGAGGGAGCATTGGCTCACTGGGGAGAGGAAGGGAAGGAGAATGGTAAGACGCTCTGAGACTCCAGGTGAAGGGCGGGGTATAAATCCCATCTCTTCCTCTTCCCGTTAGCTAGATTAGATTAAAGTCCCACAGATCGTCCCCCGACTCCACGAGAGGAAACCGTGGAACCAGGGCTTGCCGGGCCTGCGTGGAGAGGGATTCTGACGCCGTGTGTCTTCTTCCTCCCCCAGCCTTGGAGAAGGCCGAAAGCGAGGCGTTGGCGATGCGCAAACAGGCCGAAGGACTGACCAAGGAGTATGACCGGCTGCTGGACGAACACTCCAAGCTCCAGGTGTGACAACTTGTAAAACGTTTTGTGGGCAAACTATTGGAATTCTTGCTGCTTCGCCAGAAAATTATTTTTAAGGGGAAGGATATTAGTGGAGGCGTTTGCCTAGGCCGTAGTTGTTAGTTTATATTTTGTTTACTTTATACCCCACTTTTGGCCCCAAGGGGGGACGGACCCTAAAACTGCTTCCTTCCTTCTCTACTACTGCCTTTCATCCTCCCGACAACCCAGTGAGGTAGACCAAGATGGGCAGCCGTGTGAGTCTGTCCATAGCAGGAGAAAAGAGCAAGCGTCCAGGAGCACCTGAAAGACTTAAAATTGGTGGCAGGGTGCATGAGCTCTCTTGAGTCCCTGTATCTGAAGAAGTGAGCGACGACTCACAAAAACTCCTCCCCTGCCGCAAATTCTGTTAGGCTTTAAGGTGCTGCTGAACTCCCGCTCTTTCCAGTGAGGTAGGTCGGGCTGAGTGTGTGACTGCTCCAAGATCACCCTGCAAGCTTCCGTGGCAGAGTGATTCGAACCTCGTCCTCTCAGTCCCTGATCCGACACTCTATTACGCCACATGAGCTCCCGAGGTTAAGAGGTTGGCCCTCCCTTTGTGACACTTCTCCTGGCCTCCGGAGGCCTGACCAAAGAGGCCTTTTGAAAAGCGCGCGCCCAGAGCGACCCCGGCACCGCCACAGACACGTTTAACAATAGCCGGGTTTCAGTTGCCAGGTCACATTTCGGCCCAAACACCGTCTGTCCGGAAGAAACCGCCAGGGCTCCCTGGCCAGCTCCTCCCTATCTGTGCCCTGTTGCCAGGCCTGGGCGAGGAGGAAGAGGGTGGCATCGTTCTTGGCAGCCGTCCCGCCACGCTCGGGCCTGCACGTAAGCCAGTCACAAGGCACTGCCTCACGAGGGAACTGATAAAGGTGAATGAGGTGGGCCGAAGGACTGACCAAGGAGTATGACCGGCTGCTGGACGAACACTCCAAGCTCCAGGTGTGAAAACATGTAAAACGTTCTGCGGGCAAACTATTGGAATTCTTGCTGCTACGCCAGAAAATTATTTTTAAGAAGAGGGGAAGGGTATTAGTGGAGGCGTTTGCCTAGGCCGTAGTTGTTAGTTTATATTTTGTTTACTTTATACCCCACTTTTGGCCCCAAGGGGGGACGGACCCTAAAACTGCTTCCTTCCTTCTCTACTACTGCCTTTCATCCTCCCGACAACCCAGTGAGGTAGACCAAGATGGGCAGCCGTGTGAGTCTGTCCATAGCAGGAGAAAAGAGCAAGCGTCCAG
>NW_015160333.1:13614-17722 GCF_001447785.1 Gekko japonicus
GCTACACAAGCCTTGATTTTGATTACAGTCAGATGTACACTGGAAACAAATGTTTTTATACTCCTGTTAATGTTTTTATACCCTTGCATTGTTAGCCACCTTAACCCTGAGAAAGGGTAGACTTGTTGTAAATGTATACCGTATTCTAGTCATCAGAAGTGTGAGATTTAAGGATGTAAGAAGAGCTCTGCTGGATCGGACCAGTGAGGGTCCATCTACTCCAGCATGCTGTCTCACACAGGGGCCAGCCAGTCCCCCTGGAGGGCCAGCAACAGGGCAGAGAGGCCGAGGCCTTCCCCTGAGAAGGACACCAGAAGAGCCCTGCTGAATCGGACCAGTGGTCCATCTAGCCCAGAATCTTGTCTCACAGCCAGCCAGTAACTCTGGATATCCTACAGGGTGTATAGAGGCCAAGGCTTTCATAAGAACATCAGAAGAGCCCTGTTGGATCAGACGAGTGGTCCATCTAGTCCAGCATCCTGCCTCACACAGTGGCCAGCCAGTCCCTCTGGAGGGCCAGCAACAGGGCAGAGAGTCCAAAGCATTCCCCTGATAACAACATCAAAAGAGCCCTGCTGGGTCAGACCAGGGAGGGTCCCTCTAGTCCAGCCTCCCATCTCACATAGGGGCCAGTCACTTCCTCTGGAGGGCCAGCAGCAGGGCAGAGAGGCCCCTCCCTGAGCTAGGGTTGCCAAACTCCATGTGGGGCCTGGAGATCTCCCAGAATTGCTAATGATCTCCAGCCGACAGAGGTCCATTCCCCTGAGAAAACGGCTGCTTTGGAGGGTGGGATCGGGCATTACACCCCACTGAGGTCCCTCCCGTCCCCAACCCTGGCCCTTTCTAGGCTTCGCCCCCCAAATCTCCTGGAATTTCCCACCCCAGGCCGAGGCCTTCCCCTGATAAGAGCATCAGAAGAGCCCTGCTGGATCAGACCAGGGAGGGTCCCTCTAGTCCAGACTCCCGTCTCACACAGTGGCCAGCCAGTTCGTCTGGAGGGCCAACAACAGGGCAGAGAGGCCGAGGGCTTCCCCCCAGGTTTGCTCCTGGCAGCCGTCTTCAGAGGTTTACTGCCAGAAGATTTCCCCGAAAAATCTTTCTGGCTTCAAGGCAGTCGCTCGTCCCTTCAAGGTCTAGGAGACCTGACCCATCCACCTTTGGCATGTGGGCGTGAGCGAAGTCTCTTGCTGACACTGTGCCCTCAAAGTCACTGTGGCCCTTGACGTAACCTTCTGAGAACTGTTCCGTTTGAGCATGTCACTGAGCGGCACTTAGATCTACCTGCTCTTTTTTTGTTTTTCTCATGTTGGACTGTCTGGCAGCTTTCAGTGGGGCAAGGGAGGGTTGTTTGATCCAAGTGGTTGTCGATGGGCATGTGGTGGCAGCATACAGCTAACGCTGCGAACCTCGTGGGGGGGGGGGCTGGAGATATCTAAGTATCTGTCCCTTCGGCAGAGAGAGTCAGGTGCCTCCTTGGCCCCTAGCAATCATAGAATCATAAAGTTTGAAGGGATCCCCAGGGTCATCTAGTCTAGCCCCCTACACAGTGCAGGGAATTCACAAATATGTCGTCGAAGGCTTTCACGGCCAGAGTTTTATTTATTTATTTATTCGATTTATATCCCACCCTCCCTGCGTAGCAGATGGATTGTTTCCTGAGGAGTTTTCCTGTTTCCTGAGGAGGTTCTTTTGCATGCGGATTGGCTGTTGAAATTCTAATCTTATCTGTAGGCTCTACATCTGACAACGGCCCGACAGATAAGGTTAGAATTTCAACAGCCCATCCACATGCCAAAGAACTTCCTCAGGAAAGCTCCTCCATTCGCATGTTTCACACCCTGGGGAACTCGTACAAGAGAACGACTCAGCCCTCTACCTCACCTTCCTGAGTACATACATATTACCTGCCTACCATTTTCCTTTTCAACTTGACACAGAGAGTCCTCCGTCTTTCTGTGTGATACCTCTGAGGATGCCAGTCACAGCTTCCGGCGAAAGGTCAGGTCCGACAATGCCAAGACCACGGCCAGACAGCCCAGGAAATCTACAACAGCTAATTCACAAATACCTCCCCCACCACATCCCCAGTGACCCCCGTTCTGTGCCCAGAAGATGGCAAAAAAAAAAAAAACCCTCCAGGATCCCTGGCTGAACTGGTCTGGAGAAAGATTGCTTCCTGACCCCAAAGTGGCGATCAGCATTTCCCGGGGCGTGTAAGACAGGGCCACGAGAACGAAGATGCCGTTTGAAGAAATTCCCAACCAACAACACTGCCCAATAAGGACTCCTCAACTGGCTAGCCCAGGCAAAGCCCGATCTCAGGAGCTAAGCAGGGCCGGGCCGACTCCGGCAAGTACTCGGAAGGGAGACCTCCGAGGAATACCAGGGCTGGGACACAGAGGCAGGCGATACCGAGCCACCTCTCTGAAAAACGTCCAAGCCCCAGCAAGCGGCACCAGAAGTCCAACCATGACTTCTAGGGAAGCACGCTCATAAACACACACAAAATGCGTTTAGAGAGAGCCAGCTTGGTGTAGCGGTTAAGTGCGCGGACTCTAATCTGGGAGAACCGGGTTTTGATTCCCCTCCACTTGCACCTGGCTGGATGACCTTGGGCAAGCCATAGTTCTGACAAGAGCTGTCCTTGAAAAAGAGCCGTTTCTCTCAGAGCTCTCTCAGCCCCACCTACCTCCCAGGGTGTCTGTTGTGGGGAGGGGAAGGGAGAGGAGTTTGTGAGCCGCTCTGAGATTCCTTCGGGTCGTGAAGGGTGGGGTACAAATCCCATCTCCCCTCCTTCAAATCAGGTTAAAATACCCAGGGCCTGAAGAACTGTGTCTCTGCCCCTCCCCCCCCTTTTAATATTTCTGTCTGGTTCTTTAAATGGAGCTTTCTGAATATCCTCCTTCCTGTTCCGTCTTCTGTTCTCTCAGCTTCCCCTGCGGGTCCTTTCTTAGTTCTGTCTTGGCTTTGACCACCTGCTTGCCCGTTGCGGTCTCCCCTCCCCCCGCCTCCCCCCCATAGCCCCCGAGCCGGTCTGGTCCGGCTGCTGAGGCCGAATGCCATTTTGCCTTGCCGTGGGCCTAAAAATAGGGTCCCTGTCTGACTTGGCCTACTCTAACGCCCCTCCAGAGGCTCTTTGAAAAGCGCTGATGCAGCAGAGGGCCTGCGGGCGTCTTTGGCGGGAGGATCTCTGCACTTCATTTCCCTCGGTGGGAATGTGGCGCATGCCCTCCGCTGTTTGTGCGCCCCAGATATCAGCCACCGAGTCTTACACAGTCACCAACGCTCCCCCTAAGCTGTGGAGTCTCGTGAGCAAAAGTCCTACTTTGTGAGCGACTGGCATTCAAGTTCTGAGCAAGCATCAATTAGTTTGCACGAATTAGCGTTTGCTCTGGAGCCCTCCTTCCTGAGCTAAGAGGAAAACGTGTGAGCCGGAGGCTAAAAACCTGTGAGCTAGCTCACGCCGACTTGGCTTAGAGGGAACACTGGTGGAGGGTCCCTGGGCACAACGCTATCGACGGGGATCTATGGTTATGGGGGAAATGTAGCATGAGAAGGAATCTACCTCTTGGAATCTACCGTATAGTGTGGTCGTAAAGGCTGCCGAACACAGCCTTTAACAATGCTGGGAAATTCATCGAATGCTCTCAAGGGCTGGATATTCTAGAAGCGGATGATGGAACACCCCTCTCACACGCCGCCTAGTAAGGAAGCCGGAGGCTGACAGCATAGATACGGACACTGCAAATTTACTATTTTGCAAATCCCGTGTATTTTCGTTACGGGACCTGTGTGTGAGAGAGAAGCCGTGTGTGCCCAAAACGTCGTTGTTCGCTCTTTGTGCTGTTCGTCAAGCGGCGTGGAGAGTTGGGAGCCATAGCGGCTTATGTAGGAAACGTTGCCACGCGGAGCTCGGTTGTCGTTCTGCCCCCTCTGTTCTTCTACATACACACACCCCGGGACCCCAGGGTTCCCTGCTAAAACAGTTGGCAGCACGGCAGGCATCGGGAGCAGCTGTCCGTCCCCCAGTCGCAGCGGACATCTGCCAGGCAGAGCTGGGTCCCGTACAAACTGAGCGAGTGCAGCCTGGGTGTGGTGCAGTTTGGTG
>NW_015160333.1:17859-20746 GCF_001447785.1 Gekko japonicus
GCTGGACTAGATGGACCCTCCCTGGTCTGATCCAGCAGGGCTCTTCTGATGTTCCTATCAGGGGAAGGCCTCGGCCTCTCTGCCCTGTTGCTGGCCCTCCAGAGGAACTGGCTGGCCCCTGTGTGAGACGGGAGGCTGGACTAGAGGGACCCTCCCTGGTCTGACCCAGCAGGGGCTCTTCTGATGTTCTGATCAGGGGAAGGCCTCGGCCTCCCTGCCCTGTTGTTGGCCCTCCAGAGGAACCAGTTGGCCACTGTGTGAGGCGGGATGCTGGACTAGATGGACCACCGGTTTATTCCAGCCATTTGTTTATTTATTATTTATTTCACTTTTACCCCGCCCTCCCGGCCAGGCGGGCTCAGGGGGGCTTCGAAAAACTGATAAGCAGTATACGTTTTACAGTAATAGAATAAAATACATAATTCAGTAATAATACATCAGTTCCTGTAATCTTCTGGCTGTGGGAGCTAAGTAACATTGATATCGGAGTTGAATGTTGTTGTTGGTAGAATGTTTCCAATCCGAACAAAGACAGTTGATTAGACTTGGGGTCGGGCACAATGATATAGATTTTATAAATATAAAATATAAATATAAAATATGAGCAGAGCGACCAAACCTCACCAACCACGGGGAACCTTGTTCAATCCTCAAAGGTCTCAGCAGCCACCGTGCCAGCTTCATTGGTGCCATAAGTGCTAGAGAGTTTAGTTTTCAGCATCGTACCTGAGAATCTGAGGTATCTCAGTTCTGTAACCTGCCTGCATGCCTTCAGATCTGTCACGTGTGCACACCACTCCATTTAACATCTGCACCTGTTTCCCTGCGCAGTTGTGTCTCTTGGATATTGTGAGAACCTACCAAGAGGATCTCCTGCCAACCTAGCAGTTCGAAAGCAAGAAATTGCGAGTAGATAAATAGGTACCACTTTGGTGGGAAGGTAACAGCGTTCCATGCGCCTTGGTGTTTAGTCATACCAGCCACATGACCACGGAAACGTCTTCGGACAGCGCTGGCTCTTCGGCTTTGAAACGGAGATGACCACCGCAACCCTAGAGTCGGACTTTCGAGCAAGGGAACCTTTACCTTTACCAAGAGGATGCTTGAGCGAGGTCAGACAAAATGGCTTCTGCGTGCGAGTGTGTAACTCAGGGGTCCCCAACGGCCACCAACATTGTTCCTGCTGCCGGCGACGTGTCTCTAGAAAGTGGGTGGGGCCGGGGCGTCTGATTGGCCGCTGTAGATCTGTGTGGCAGACGTTTAAGAATTTCCCGCCGCGGCACGTGGACATTCACAGCACGACTGGAAGGAAGCCACGTGGATGCAAGACAATATTTTTTTTCAAAACGATGCGTTCCTTTTTAAAGGATCCCCGCTAAACAGAGCTTTGGCCTGAAATGTTGACGCGCTATCAGCGCTCCCGCTAAGCTGCGGAGTCTTGTGAGCGGAAATTCTACTTGGTGGGCTCCTGGCCATTCAAGTTGTGAGCGAGCGATTGGGCTGCTGCGTAACTTAGTCTGCTCCGGCGCCGTCCCTTCCTGAGCGGAGACAAAAATGTGTGTGCCGGAGGCTAAAGAACTGTGAGCTGGCTCGCACTAACTTAGCTTACAGGGGACACTAGGCTTCACTATTACTGTTGTGTCCCTGGCGTTTTGTGGCCGGCAGTAAGACACGGGGGAGGGGGGAAACAAACCTGACCCAAAAACTGGAATCAAGAACCGAAAGGGTGAGAAAGAAGTCTGGTAAAGGGCCAGTATTAAAAACCTAGTTGAAACCTATAATATACAAAAATACACGTACTGATTAGAAAGACAGTTAAGAACATACATAAAGGCCCAATGAAAGCCTCGTTTTAAAAAAAGTAAAGGTGTTTTGCGGCTGGCCCCGCCTCCCGTGGCAGCCATTTTGCAGCTGAGCCCACTGCAGCGCACACAGAATCCCAAAGGTGTGCCCCCAGGCTGTTCCCTCTAAGCTGAGTGAGTGTGAGCTAGTTCACAGTTTTTTAGCCTCCGGCTCACACGTTTTTGTCTTAGCTCAGGAAGGAGGGCTCCAGAGCATACTAATTTATGCAGGAGCCAAATGGCTCGCTCACAACGTTAATGCCAGTAGCTCACAAAGCAGAATTTTTGCCCACAGGACTCCACAGCTTAGAGGGAGCATTGTTAGGGACCCCCTGGCAGAATCAGCCCAGCGTGACGCACACTTGAACGCGCCCGAAGAACAAGAGCACCTCTGACCTTGCAGTAGGGCAAAGGGCAATGGGGCCCGGACCACGATCTGGCCTCTCGCGTGTGTGTTTGAATATGCAGTCTTGTGACAAGCCCATTGTCTGCCAGCGGTGACTCAACCGCGCTTGTGTGGGGTGGCGTTCTCCCAGAGTAGCTGGAAGCGCTCTACCTTGCCCTGCCCCTCCACCCAAGGAGTGCCCGTAAAGCTGGGCTCTCTCTCTCTTCGTTTCCACGGGCGAGCAGCAAGGGCATCGAATCCCGCTCTCTGAGAATCTCAGGCTTTTGGTGTTGTTGTTTATTTTTAAAAAAGCCAAAGTAAGTTTCCTGTGTGTGGGATCACTCGAGTCCCCACCAATGCTCCCTCTAAGCTGCGGAGTCTTGTGAGCAAAAATCCTACCTGGTGAGCGACTGTCATTAGAAGTTGTGAGCAAGCGATTTGGCTACATGCCCTGGAGCCCTCCTTCCTGAGCTAAGATAAAATATGTGTGAGCCAGAGGCTAAAAAACTGTGAGCTGGCTCACACTCTCTCAGCTTAGAGGCAACCAGGGGTCATTTCATAGAAAAAGAGGTGCAGGAGCTTGTACCTAAATAAAACTTGGTCTTAAAGGTGCCACTAGACTGTTTTGGGCCGGGGGGGGGGGGGGTGGGCAACTTCCCGG
>NW_015160333.1:20832-22960 GCF_001447785.1 Gekko japonicus
TCTGGGGCGGGTTGGGGGCGGGGGGGCCGGGGGGGGGGGGGGGGCTCTGCAATTTACCCGGCTGCTTCTTGCTCTGACTGAGGGCTGCTGGGAGCAGGGGGTGGGGCTTGTTGCATGTGCCCGCCCCCCTGGGCTCTTTACTGCCGGAGCTCCGCTCCTGTGCGCTCCTGCAGGAAACGACCCCTGGAGACAGCACGGGTCCCAAACAGACAGATGCTTAAATATAGGTCTTCGGCTGCAGACGAACCCACCTGTGGGGGTGGGGGACTGAATAAGATCTCCAGTGGCTGGGGAGGGCCTCAGTACCTTGTGTGGTTCTTTAGTCCCTCCCTCGGGCTCAAGCAAACGGCAGAAGCAATCGTGCCCGCTAAAAGTAAAATCTGCACAATCCTGGAGTGTTGGCAGCCAGGCACTTCCATATTCCATGCAAGGGTAGGCAGTGGGAGGAACCGTGAATTCTGCAGAGGCCGAATTCAGCCGCTGCCCCATAGATAAGGTTCGGAAGGAAGAGGGTGATATATGGGTGATGCAGACACGGCTGCTTGGTGTAAAAGACAGCCCTGATCCTGAATGCACTAGCCAAAAATGCTCTAGCCCATTGAGGTCCCCGTGCACTGCCCTATCCAAAAAAACGTTGCATGCTCCTTAAATGATATACCTCCAAAACATGTTTTATTTCTTAGTGTAGGTGCATCAATGCTTCAGAGGCACTACTCCTCTGAATCCCAGTGCCAGGAGGCAACAGCAGGGGAAGGCCTCGGCCTCTCTGCCCTGTGTGAGACAGGAGGCTGGACTGGAGGGACCCTCCCTGGTCTGACCCAACAGGGCTCTTCTGAGGTTCTTCTCAGGGGAAGGCCTCGGCCTCTCTGCCCTGTGTGAGACAGGAGGCTGGACTGGAGGGACCCTCCCTGGTCTGACCCAACAGGGCTCTTCTGAGGTTCTTCTCAGGGGAAGGCCTCGGCCTCTCTGCCCTGTTGCTGGCCCTCCAGGGGAACTGGCTGGCCCCTGTGTGAGACGCGTTGCTGGACTAGATCGACCACTGGTCTGAACCAGCAGGGCTCTTCTGGTGTCCGTAGGCCTGAGGGTTGGAGTGGAGATGCAGTTTAGGATTATTAATCCTGCCTGTCTCAAACCCGGGCCCCACACACCTATTCCTGACATCTTGCCCGCCCCAAAGATGTCCCCTTTTCTTAACTCTGTCTTTTGCCTTTTGTTTCAAACAGGCGGTGTGCGACGGCCCCAGGGACAAGAAGGAAGAGTGATTCTCCCCCCCCACCCGGTGCCTGCAGGCCTGGCTAGTCCATCTTCCCACTTGCTGGTTGCTATACATTGGTTTGGGTGGGGGGCGCTTCTTCCCCATCCACTCCCCCCCACACACACACACTAGTTTTGAGTGGATGGGCTAACTCTTCACCCCCCTGCCTTTCTTTGCCTTCCCGAGACTAGCTGCTGAGCTTCCCAGCATGGAAC
The DNA here is from genome assembly GCF_001447785.1 of Gekko japonicus. NCBI lineage: Eukaryota > Metazoa > Chordata > Lepidosauria > Squamata > Gekkonidae > Gekko > Gekko japonicus. Next base: position 22,303 of record NW_015160333.1, read on the forward strand.
TGTGGGGGGCCTGACTCCGCAACCAGGGATTTATCATTTTCTCACGTTTGGAGGGGTGGGGAGGAAAGGCCTTCGGGGCAAGGCAGGAAGGGGCCAGACCGCTGGAGGCAAAGGTTCCTCCAGCTCGCCTTGCACGCGTCGCGCCCCCCTCCGGGCCGCTCTCCTTCCTTTCCCGCCTCCCCCCCCCCCCCCCCCCCCCCCCCCAAACCCGCCTTTGGGGGGGCGCCCGCCGCTCCGTCCCAAGCTTTACGGGGGAACGCGAAGAGGCACGTCGGGTTCAAGGAAAGATCAGCTTTGCAGGCCCCACGCCCTCCGTAGTTTTTTTTTATATACATATATACGTAATGGACAAGGTGTTTGTACAAAGCGGCTCATTAAAAATCTCTGGAACAAGACTGGCATTGTGGTTTGTCAGGGGACGGCGGTGGGGCCTCGGTCTCTTTTGAACCCTTCCTGGAGCGCTGGGATAGTCAGGGGTGTGTGGGGGGGGGTTTCGGTGTATTCTCACCCTACTGGCTAAGCCGCAAGCCCACCCCGTTGCCTCCCAAGGTCAGGCGCCAGCTGTCCCCGGTCCCGGCCACAGTGTTTGTCCTCCCATTTCCTCTCCCTGGTCTCACCTTGGTTCCCCCCCCCCAGGCTCCATTTGTGGCTGACTTAA
>NW_015160333.1:23107-28855 GCF_001447785.1 Gekko japonicus
GGGGGGGGAGCCTGCAAGATCCGAGAGAGGAGAAGGAAAGATTTTTGGGGCAGGAATATTGGAGGCGGGCGGGGTAGGGAGGGCTCTGAAGGGGGTTTTTTAATTGGGGGAAGGGACGGACTCGGTTGGGGGAGGAAACCCACAAGCGGTGTTGGGGCAGCGAGAGAAGCCTCGTATCTGGGGGAGAATTTAGGGCACCAGAAAGAGAATTTGCACACTGTGCAGGCTGGGATTCCTCGAGACACACCTAATTTTTGTGGGCTCCTGAGCAGACAGGAGCTGCGAGACTCTTTGGTCTGTTTGCGGCTCAGTCGGACAGACCCCCCCCCCCAGCCCCCCCCCCCCCCCCCCGAATTCATTGTGGGACCGCACAACCACAGTCGCAGTTATTCAGGGAGTCAACGGTCTGAGTTCTCCTTGAACGTGGTTGCAGGGGACCCTGCATGTTTTCCTTTCTGTAAAGAACTGCATTTGGGTCTTCCAAATTCAGATCCAGTACTGCCTTCTTGGAGACTGACCAGATGAACTCAGGGTATCAGTTTTCGAGAGTCACAGCTTAGAACTGCCTGATACGGAATCAGACCTTCTTGGTCCATCAAAGTCAGACTTGTCTACTCAGACTGGCAGCGGCTTTCCAGGGTCTCAGGCGGAGGTCTTTCCCATCCCCTCCTGCCTGGTCCTCTTAACTGGAGATGTCAGGGATTGAACCAGGGACCTTCTGCATGCCAAGCAGAGGCTCTGCCACTGAGCCAGGGTCTCAGGTCACGGTCTTTCCCATCACCTCCTGCCTGGTCCTCTTAACTGGAGATGTCAGGGATTGAACCAGGGACCTTCTGCATGCCAAGCAGAGGCTCTGCCACTGAGCCAGGGTCTCAGGTCACGGTCTTTCCCATCACCTCCTGCCTGGTCCTCTTAACTGGAGATGTCAGGGATTGAACCAGGGACCTTCTGCATGCCAAGCAGAGGCTCTGCCACTGAGCCAGGGTCTCAGGTCACGGTCTTTCCCATCACCTCCTGCCTGGTCCTCTTAACTGGAGATGTCAGGGATTGAACCAGGGACCTTCTGCATGCCAAGCAGAGGCTCTGCCACTGAGCCAGGGTCTCAGGTCACGGTCTTTCCCATCACCTCCTGCCTGGTCCTCTTAACTGGAGATGTCAGGGATTGAACCAGGGACCTTCTGCATGCCAAGCAGAGGCTCTGCCACTGAGCCAGGGTCTCAGGTCACGGTCTTTCCCATCACCTCCTGCCTGGTCCTCTTAACTGGAGATGTCAGGGATTGAACCAGGGACCTTCTGCATGCCAAGCAGAGGCTCTGCCACTGAGCCAGGGTCTCAGGTCACGGTCTTTCCCATCACCTCCTGCCTGGTCCTCTTAACTGGAGATGTCAGGGATTGAACCAGGGACCTTCTGCATGCCAAGCAGAGGCTCTGCCACTGAGCCAGGGTCTCAGGTCACGGTCTTTCCCATCACCTCCTGCCTGGTCCTCTTAACTGGAGATGTCAGGGATTGAACCAGGGACCTTCTGCATGCCAAGCAGAGGCTCTGCCACTGAGCCAGGGTCTCAGGTCACGGTCTTTCCCATCACCTCCTGCCTGGTCCTCTTAACTGGAGATGTCAGGGATTGAACCAGGGACCTTCTGCATGCCAAGCAGAGGCTCTGCCACTGAGCCAGGGTCTCAGGTCACGGTCTTTCCCATCACCTCCTGCCTGGTCCTCTTAACTGGAGATGTCAGGGATTGAACCAGGGACCTTCTGCATGCCAAGCAGAGGCTCTGCCACTGAGCCAGGGTCTCAGGTCACGGTCTTTCCCATCACCTCCTGCCTGGTCCTCTTAACTGGAGATGTCAGGGATTGAACCAGGGACCTTCTGCATGCCAAGCAGAGGCTCTGCCACTGAGCCAGGGTCTCAGGTCACGGTCTTTCCCATCACCTCCTGCCTGGTCCTCTTAACTGGAGATGTCAGGGATTGAACCAGGGACCTTCTGCATGCCAAGCAGAGGCTCTGCCACTGAGCCAGGGTCTCAGGTCACGGTCTTTCCCATCACCTCCTGCCTGGTCCTCTTAACTGGAGATGTCAGGGATTGAACCAGGGACCTTCTGCATGCCAAGCAGAGGCTCTGCCACTGAGCCAGGGTCTCAGGTCACGGTCTTTCCCATCACCTCCTGCCTGGTCCTCTTAACTGGAGATGTCAGGGATTGAACCAGGGACCTTCTGCATGCCAAGCAGAGGCTCTGCCACTGAGCCAGGGTCTCAGGTCACGGTCTTTCCCATCACCTCCTGCCTGGTCCTTTTTTAGCTTGTCCTTTTTTTGGACTCTCGAAAGAGCCAATTTGGTATAGTGGTTAGGAGGGCGGACTCTAATCCGTAGAATCGGGTTGGCTTCCCCACTTCTCCACATGCAGCCAGGTGGGTGACCTTGGGTCAGTCCAGAGTTCTGTCAGAGCTGTTCTTTCACGACCAGTTCTCGGAAGAGCTCTCTCAGCCCCACCTTGCTCACAGGGTGTCTGTTGTGAGGCGGGGAAGGGAAAGGAGATTGCAAGGCGCTCTGAGACTCCTTCGGGTAGGGAAGGGCGGGGTATAAATCCCATCTCTTCTTCTTCTAAAGATCTGTTACTACAAACCAACCGAAGAGCAAGGCCGACAGGTCAGACTGAGCCGTGGACGTGTGGGGCCGAGCAAGACCCCCTGCCTAGTGAAAGGCAGGGTATAAATCCAATTGCTGCTCCTTCTCTTCTTCTTCTCGTATACCCTGAAAAACTTTCCTGGTCTCTGAAATGCTACAGGATTCAAATCTAGCTGTCCCACTGCGCACCAACACGGCTAACCTCCGGAGCGATATTTGGTTCTGTACCGTGCCACATTTGGCTTCAGCAGTTGCACCAAGATGTCCGGGCCTCCCTGGACCCCCTGTATTTCCCCACATTTAAATGCTAGCTGGGGCCAGTCGCGTGAAAGACAGCCCTGCACGTTGGGAAAGATGTTTTCTCACCCCTCTGCCGACGCTGTTTTCTTAACTTGCAGTGAACCTCCAGGCCGCCTTTCACCACCACCAGCACCACCCTTCAGCGATTCAGGCCCCGCTCGGAGGTGCACACCCATTCCCTCAAACATTTACCCAAGCCGGGGTCAATGGCAGCCTGGCCCATGTAACTGCGGGCCGGTTCAGGGGGATTTCTTGAGGCGCCCCAAACGTTAAAACCCACAGACCCCTTCCAGGAGGTTTTACGGAATCCCATTTCTCTTCCCTGGCCCTTGTCTCTTGCATTCATCTTGTAGCTGCCGTTGCCCAAACGGGTTGGATCTCTGAGACCCGACGTTACCGGTTTGGTTCAGAGTTCTCGTACTGAGAAAGGGGGAGAGGAGGGTGAATTCTCATACTGAGATGGGGCAGGGGGAGAGAAGAGATAAAGCTCCCGGTCTTAACCCTTTTTCTCACAGCCGTGTGAAAATCATTTCACCTCTGGAAAAGGCCAGAGAGGGATTTAACCCTTTTTGGGGAGGGGGGAGTCTCATTTTAAGTTTTTACTTCTGTGAAGAGGAAATTCCAGTCAAAAGATTGTTTTTGATTATGTGGGGAGTCATCGGAACAAACACTGGGTTTCCCCCCTGGAACGGGGCCCCCCAATCCTTTCGAGCCTTGCGGGCTTGGGATGGAAACGGCAACAGCATAGCTGCCACAAAAATGGCTGCCGCTGGGGGCGGAGCCAGCCACAAAATGGCTGCCGCCGCTTAACTTTGGTCACACAGTGAAGGCCCTTGTGCCATGGTGGCTGCCGCCGCCAAAGCAGCATTAACAAGAGAACACAACAAACAACCTTTATTGGCATAACAACCGAAGTTGTAACGGGGAGAAAACAATCTGAAAAGAAGAAGAGGAGATTGGATGTATACCCCGCCTTTCACTACCTGAAGAAGTCTCAGAGAGGCTTACAATGGCCTTTCCTTCCTCCTCCCCACAGCAGACACCCTGTGAGGTAGGTGGGGCTGAGAGAGCTCTCTCTCGAACTGCTGGTGAGAGACCAGCTCTGAGAGAACTTGTGGCTGACCCAAAGTCACCCAGCAGCTGCATGTGGAGGCAGAGTGGGGAATCAAACCCGGTTCTCCCAGATTGGAGTCTGCGCTCCTAACCACTACACCAAACTGGCTCTCCACCAAACAACAAAAATCTGCACAGCTAGTTCAGTCTCCAGCAGCGACTCAGAAGCCTTACTGGGCCAATGTCCTACCTCGCCCTGCCCGCTTCCTAAAAAAACTTGGCGGGTGCTGGGAAATGGTTCAGTGGGCACCACGTTGGGGACCAATGCTCCCTCTAAGCTGTGGAGTCCTGTGAGCAAAAATTCTACTTGGCGAGCTCCCGGCATTAAAGTCGTGAGCAGGAGATTTAGCTGCTGCATAAATTAGTCTGCTCTGGAGCCCTCCTTCCTGAACTAAAACAAACGTGTGAGCCGGAGGCTAAAGAACTGTGCGCTAGCTCACACTAATGCAGCTTAGAGGGGGACACTGTTGGGGACCCCCCCCAGTTTTAGAGGAAGCAGGTCCTCATCATAGGTTTGGGGCAAGCAGGCTGGAAGCGGGTGTGAAAGACGCTCCGCCCTGGAAGTGGGGCTGTAAAGAAGCGGGGGGGGGGGGCGAGAGCAGAAACCGTTCCCCACTTGGAATCTGCAAGAAGGCACAAGGCGTACAATTCCGCTGACTGGATCGCTGCGTGTCTCTTGCTGACACATCCCATGGTGACTGATCGCTTGGTGACTCACAGATGAGTTGCCGCCATTGAAAAGCGTGGCGGCAAACGGGGGTCCTCTATAGAAGCTTTTGTTGGGGAGGCAGAGTGCAACGGCAACGGCTTTCCTGCCCACGTTGGGCCTCGCTTCCGAAGCATTCCTCAGATGATTCACGGGCATTTGTGAACCTGGCCCTTTGTTTACCAGCTTAAGGAGCTGTAGGAGCTTCTCCGCCCCAGATAACATGAGTGCCCCGTTGCGTCACAAAGGGGGCAGGAGGTCTGCTCGGCCCCACACTTCCACGGCTCAGTCTGATCTGTAGGCCTTCCTCTTTGGTCACTTTGTGGCAGCAACAGACCTTCAGAAGAAGAAGAGATGAGATTGATACCCCCCCCTTCATTACCCGAAGGAGTCTCAGAACGGCCTACAATCTCCTTTCCCTTCTCCGCCTCACAACAGGCACCCTGTGAGGGAGGTGGGGCTGAGAGAGCTCTTTCGAGGACTCTTCGTGAGAGAACAGCTCTGTGAGAACTTGTGGTTGGCCCAAGGTCACACCAGCCGCTGCATGTGGAGGAAGAGTGGGGAATCAAACCCAGTTCTCCCAGATTAGAGTCCGTGCTCCTAAGCGCTAGACCATACTGGCTCTCCGAAAACTAAGTTAAAAATTACTAGGTTCACTGAAAAGGACCCTAAAGATAGGGTGAGGAACCCCCGCCCCCGAGTTATATACAATTTTTTTTTTTTTAGTATTGGAAATCACTAGGGGTCATTCTGTAGAAAAAGAGGTGTGGGAGCTCATTAGCCTAACTCATTAGCATAAGTTATTTGCATATGCCACACACCCCTGATGTCACTGGAAGTTTATCAGAGGGCAACACCCACCACTCAGGCTCCACTGGACTGTTTTGGCTTGCTAGCTATTGGGGGGGAGGGAACGTGCAGATCTGTCCTCGCAGAGGAGGGAGAGCTTGTACCTGAATAAAACTTGGTCTTAAGGGTGCCACTGGACTGTTTTGGGCCAGGAG
>NW_015160333.1:29075-36817 GCF_001447785.1 Gekko japonicus
GGTTCTCCCAGATTGGAGTCTGCGCTCCTAACCACTACACCAAACTGGCTCTCCACCAAACAACAAAAATCTGCACAGCTAGTTCAGTCTCCAGCAGCGACTCAGAAGCCTTACTGGGCCAATGTCCTACCTCGCCCTGCCCGCTTCCTAAAAAAACTTGGCGGGTGCTGGGAAATGGTTCAGTGGGCACCACGTTGGGGACCAATGCTCCCTCTAAGCTGTGGAGTCCTGTGAGCAAAAATTCTACTTGGCGAGCTCCCGGCATTAAAGTCGTGAGCAGGAGATTTAGCTGCTGCATAAATTAGTCTCCCCCTCCCCCTCTGGAGCCCTCCTTCTTGAGCTAAGACAAACGTGTGAGCCGGAGGCTAAAGAACTGTGCGCTAGCTCACACTAATGCAGCTTAGAGGGGAACACTGTTGGGGACCCCCCCCCAGTTTTAGAGGAAGCAGGTCCTCATCATAGGTTTGGGGCAAGCAGGCTGGAAGCGGGTGTGAAAGACGCTCAGCCCTGGAAGTGGGGCTGTAAAGAAGAGGGGGGCAGAGCAGAAACCGTTCCCCGCTTGGAATCTGGAAGAAGGCACAAGACGTACAATTCCGCTGACTGGATCGCTGCGTGTCTCTTGCTGACACATCCCATGGTGACCGATCGCTTGGTGACTCACAGATGAGTTGCCGCCATTGAAAAGCGTGGCGGCAAACGGGGTCCTCTATAGAAGCTTTTGTTGGGGGGGCAGAGTGTAACGGCAACGGCTTTCCTGCCCACGTTGGGCCTCGCTTCCGAAGCATTCCTCAGATGATTCACGGGCATTTGTGAACCTGGCCCTTTGTTTACCAGCTTAAGGAGCTGTAGGAGCTTCTCCGCCCCAGATAACATGAGTGCCCCGTTGCGTCACAAAGGGGGCAGGAGGTCTGCTTGGCCCCACACTTCCACGGCTCAGTCTGATCTGTAGGCCTTCCTCTTTGGTCACTTTGTGGCAGCAACAGACCTTCAGAAGAAGAAGAGATGAGATTGATACCCCACCCTTCATTACCCGAAGGAGTCTCAGAACGGCCTACAATCTCCTTTCCCTTCTCCGCCTCACAACAGGCACCCTGTGAGGGAGGTGGGGCTGAGAGAGCTCTTTCGAGGACTCTTCGTGAGAGAACAGCTCTGCGAGAACTTGTGGTTGGCCCAAGGACACACCAGCCGCTGCATGTGGAGGAAGAGTGGGGAATCAAACCCAGTTCTCCCAGATTAGAGTCCGTGTTCCTAAGCGCTAGACCAGACTGGCTCTCCGAAAACTAAGTTAAAAATTACTAGGTTCACTGAAAAGGACCCTAAAGATAGGGTGAGGCACCCCCACCCCCGAGTTATATACAATTTTTTTTTTAGTATTGGACATCACTAGGGGTCATTCTGTAGAAAAAGAGGTGTGGAAGCTCATTAGCATAACTCATTAGCATACGTTATTTGCATATGCCACACACCCCTAAAATCACCAGAAGTTTGTCAGAGGGCAACACCCACCGCTCAGGCTCCACTGGACTCTTGGATTGCTAGCTATTGGAGGGGGAGAAACGTGCAGATCTGTCCTAGCAGAGGAGGGAGGGCTTGTACCTGAATGAAACTTGGTCTTAAAGGTGCCACTAGACTGTTTTGGGCCGGGAGGGGGGGCTCTGCAACTTTCCTGGCTGTTTCTTGCTCTAACTGAGGGCTGCTGGGAGCAGGGGGCGGGGCTTGTTGCATGTGCCCGCCCCCTGGGCTCTTTACTGCCGGAACACCGCTCCTGTGCGCTCCTGCAGGAAATGACCCCTAGACATCATTCTAAGAAGACTTTTCTCTTTCTTGCTTTGCATACCAGGGGTGGGTAGATGCAGCCTTGCATTTGAGTCAATACTGCATTGGCCGCTAAGGTTCTCAAAAGATGTGTGGCTTTCCAATTTCCATGCAGCAGAAGTTCTAGAGCAGTAGGAACAGTGGATGCTATTTTCAGAGTGGCTGGAGGAAGAGAATCGTGGCGGTGGAAAATACCATCAGGTCGCAGCCTGGTTATGGGGACCCTGTAGTATTTTCAAGGGCAGAGATGCTCAGAGGTGGTTTGTCCTTGCCTGCCTCTGCGTAGCAACCCTGGACTACCTTGGTGGTCTTCCCTTCAAGTACTAACCGGGGCCGACCCTGCTTAGCTTCCGAGATCTGGTGAGATCGGGACAGCCATGTCAAGGCAAGAGGTGTTCAGGGGTGGTTTGCCATTGCGTGCCTCTGCGTAGCGACTGTGAACATCCTTGGCCGTCTCCCACCCAAGTTTAAAAATCTGCACAGCCAATCCCATCTCCAGTTTGGGTCAGTCACCAGTTCTCTCAGAGCTGTTCTCTCAAGGGCAGTCCTCAAGGGCAGAGCTCTCTCAGTCCCACCTGCCTCCCAGGGTGTCTGTGGTGGGGAGGGGGAGGGAAAGGAGTTTCTAAGCCGCTCTGAGACTCCTTTGGGGAGTGAAGGGCGGGGTATAAATCCAATCTCTTCTTCTTCTTCTTTTACCTCACAGGGTGTCTGTGGTGGGGAGGGGAAGGGAAAGGAGTTTGTGAGCCGCTCTGAGACTCCTTTGGGTAGTGAAGGCTGGGGTATAAATCCAGTCTCCTCTTCTTCTTTTACCTCACAGGGTGTCTGTTGTGGGGAGGGGAAGGGAAAGGAGTTTGTGAGCCGCTCTGAGAATCCTTCGGGTAGTGAAGGGCGGGGTATAAATCCAATCTCCTCTTCTTCTTCTCTTTCTTCTCTCAGAGCTGTTCTCTCAAGGGCAGTCCTCGAAAGAGCTCTCTCAGCCCCACCTGCCTCACAGGGTGTCTGTTGTGGGGAGCGGAAGGGAAGGAGTTTGTCAGCCGCTCTGAGACTCCTTCGGGTAGTGAAGGGCGGGGTATAAATCCAATATCTTCTTCTTCTTCTTTTACCTCACAGGGTGTCTGTTGTGGGGAGGGGAAGGGAAAGGGGTTTGTAAGCCGCTCTGAGACTCCTTCGGGTAGTGAAGGGCGGGGTATAAATCCAATCTCCTCTTCTCCTTCATCATCATCTTTAATGGCTAATCAGAAGCCTTGCTGACCAAACGCCCACCCCACTTTGTAAAAGCACTTGGTGGATACCATGGTGCCCACGGGCACCCTGTTGGGGACGCCATGCATCGATTGTATTACATGGGATGGGATGTGCTGCCATGCTGCATTACACAAAGGGGTTCAGGCCGTGCATGGAGGCCATACACTCCTTGCTCATTTTCTTACCCTGTTCTAATAACCATCACCCAGCGACTGCCCATCCCCGGCTTTCGGTGGAGACGCCAGGGTCGTCTGACGTTGCAACGTGTTTTTTCTCTTCTTTTTACAAGAGAGGTGATCCAAAGGGTTTGTGGACAGCACTGAGGGACGAAACACAGGGCCGAAAGTGGAAAGTTTTTGCTCTCCTGTCCCATCCCGGGCTGGTATTTGAGGGCTGGCGGATCTGTTTTCCCAGGGGCTGCCAGGTGATTTATCACGGCGAGAAAACAGGGTGGGAGCCAGGACTAACAAATTGAGAACTCTGCTCAGGCAGGCCCCTTGGCAGGCCGGCGAGGAGAGCTCTGAATCGTGGGCCTGTTCTTTCTCTCCGTTGAAGATGGTCCTGGCCCGGAGCCCTGGAAGGAGGTGGACATTCCCCACTTTTAATGGCAGGATGTATTTTTCCTCTCGGTGTGACAACTCTTTTTTTTTTTAATGAATGCATTTTGCGGAGGCTGGGGAATGGAAATAAAAATTCCACTCCCTGCTGCCCCCGCGGCCTTGTCTCCATCCCATCCCAAACTGCTCTGGTTTCTCCCCGCTCTCCTAAACTTCCTCGGCCTTGCCTCACCCCCCAGATTTGGACGGAGAGCTGAAGTGCACCCCACTTTGGAGCCGGCTATACGGTCGACATCGGGGGCGGCCGAACTTGCTCAACGTTAAGAGCCACAGAATAAAACATCAGATTTTTTGAGAGCCGCAAGGTGTGAGCAAATATGACACACGCTTTTATTTAAAATAGGTAAATTTGCTTTTTATTAACGTTATAAATGAGAGTGCCAAAAATAAAAACAAAAGGGGTGAAAACATATATTGATTCATGATATTTATTTGTCCAATGATAGTTATTTGTTTGCTAATGATATTTGTCTAAGAGAGAAGAAGAAGAGATTCACTACCCAAAGGTGTCTCAGAGCAGCTTACAAATGCCTTTCCCTTCCCCTCCCCACAACAGGCACCCTGTAAGTAGGTGGGGCTGAGAGAGCTCTGACAGAAACTGCTCTTTTTCAAGAACAGCTCTTGTCAGAACTATGGCTTGCCCACTGTCATCCAGCCAGGTGCAAGTGGAGGAGTGGGGAATCAAACCCGGTTCTCCCAGATTAGAGTCCATGCACTTAACTACTACACCAAACTGGCAGTGGAAAAGAGAAGTGGAAAGAAAGAATGAAAGAGGTGGAAAGAAAAAGCGAGAGAGAGAAACAACGCCAATAGATGGGAGAGGGGGAAGGAAGGAATATGTGTGAAAGAGCCGTGTGTGGCCCCTGAGTCGCAGTTTGGCCACCCCTGGTCTACATGCTCAGTCACTCTCCCCCGGCTTTCTCAGAGCTACCACTGACAACGCAAGGGGTGTTTCGCTACCCAGGAAGAAAAACCAAGTCGAAGGCTCTGTTCCAGCTGGCCTTTTTCTCCCCGTCCCTCTTCCCAGAAATGGGAGGGTGGCGGAAATCAACACCCCTTAGCTCGCCGCTGCCCGGTCGCCCAGGGCCCAGGCCCGAATCCTGGCTTATATTGGTTGAGAGAAGGCAGCGTCGCCTGTCTGTGGGAACAGCTTGTGCCTGGCACAGGAGGTGCGGTGCTCAATCCTGCCTGCAGACAGCAGCTTCGCATTTATTTTGCCGGTAGCAGCTCCTTCAAACCTTAACAGGCAAGCGCTTGAACAGGCCAGGAGCCTTTGGTGTGTCATCCCGTCACAGAAAGTATACCGGGGTTTAACTTCACACCACGTGTCACCCTTCGACAGGGGTCATTTCATAGAAAAAGAGGTGCAGGAGCTCAATAGCATAACTTATTAGCATAACTTATTTGCATGTGCCACACACCCTGACATCACTGGAACTGTCAGAAGGCAACACCCACCACTCAGGCTCCACTGGACTGTTTTGGATTGCTAGCTATTGGGGGGGGGGAACGTGCAGATCTGTCCTCGCAGAGGAGGGAGAGCTTGTACTTGGCGGGCCGGGGGGGGGCTCTGCAACTTACCTGACTGCTTCTTGCTCTGACTGAGGGCTGCAGGGGGCGGGGCTTGTTGCATGTGCCTGCCCCCTGGGCTCCTTACTGCCGGAGCTCCACTCCTGTGCGCTTCCGCAGGAAATTACCCCTGCTTTTTGATAGCTTCGGCGTCCTGCGGGGGCTTGGCAACTGAGATTTTGTTCCTGCCTGTCTCAGCTGGTGATTTATCTGCCTGGAATTTAGCGACCCGAGAATCTCTTTAAATTTTTTAAAATGCTTTATTTATTTACTTACTTACTTATTCCCTCCTTTTCTCTCCTCTGGGCATTCAAGGTGGCTTGCAGAATCACTGTTGCCTCCCTTTTATCCTCTCACAAGGGGTGCCAACTTTTAGGTGGTAAGGATAACCAAAGAGAGATCATGGGAAAAGTGAGTAGAAAACAGTCAACGGCAGCCGTGATATATTTACGAAGGGGATATCAGTCTTAATAGATTTGCAAAAAACAGACCAGTGTTCATACTAATACATTTCTGTGCATTCATAACAAGAATAAACATTTAAAAAAATGACTCCACGGTGTTGACAAGCACCGTCCAAGAATCTAAAGTTCTTACAAACAGTGAATCTTTGTGTTTTTCTTGGTGGTGGTGGTGTTCAGTCACACAGTCGAGTCCGACTCTTCACAATCCTGGGGACCCCATCACGCCAGGCCCTCCTGTCTTCCGTCGTCCTCCGGAGTCTGCTCAACTTCACGTTCATTGCCTCCATGACACTGTCTGACCATCTCATCCTTTGCCGTCCCCTTCTTCTTTGACCTCCAGTCTTTCCCAGCATCAGGGTCTTCTCCAGCGAGTGCTCCCTTCTCATTGGGTTGCCAGAGTATTTATTATTTATTTATTTATCCGATTTATATCCCGCCCTCTTAACTAAAATTTTGGAAACTGCGGAGATGGACAAATTACCCTTAATCTTGAAAGGACAACCAGAGTCAATATTTGACAATACTTGGTCAAGATTCTATAAGTGGTTTGAAGAATACAGTAAATAAACTACACAGACATTCAAAACTCTTTAAGGACATACAAAGTACAACTTTGATACATTTGCAAGAGATGTACATAACGATGTAAGGTGAAATATACAAATATATGAGCAATGAGGGATGATACGTTGTCGGAAGGCTTTCACGGCTGGAGTTCATTAGTTGCTGTAGATTTTCTGGGTTGTGTGGCCGTGGTCTTGGCATTGTAGAACCTGACGTTTCGCCTTGACACAGAGGGTCCTCCATCTTTCTGTGTGATACCTCTGAGGATGTCAGTCACAGTTACTGGCGAAACGTCAGGTCCTACGATGCCAAGACCACGGCCAGACAGCCCGGAAATCTACAGCAGCTAATTAGGGATGGGTCTGTTAAACAAGAACCTCTTCCCTCTTTCATGTTTATTTTGTTCTTAAAAAGTAAAAATCTGGCTGAAGGAAAATGTATATCCCGCCCTCATTTGGTGGCCAAACTACTTTTTATTGATTTATTCAATTTATATCTCACCCTCCCCGCCGAGGCGGGCTCCGGGCGGCTTACATTGCATTCCGTGAGACACAGTACAATTAAAAGCCTGTCAAAACGTATAAGCAAATTACATAAAATAACAGTAATTTAAAATATACCCAAAAACGCTGGGACATATCCAAATAAATCAAGAGCAAACGGTCTTTATGGCCTGGCTTAGGTGGCCGTATAGTTCCAGTAGCTTCCACACCGGCTTAGTTCTCCCACTTATTGTGCGGCGGACACGAGTTGGAGACACCGCCGGTACTGATACTGGATTGCAGACAAATAGCGTAAAGGTCCTGAATCTGGGGTCAGGGTTCCTCCGACACCTGTTTCATAAGGCTTCTTTGGCGCAGGGTACGTGTAGCAACAAGAAATATCCATCAGTTAATCCTTACGGAACACAAAGAATTATACCTCACCAGAAGATTTATTCGTATTTTTTGTTGTTGAGTCGCACAGTCGAGTCCGACTCTTCGCGACCCCATGGACTAGATCCCGCCAGGCCCTCCTGTCTTCCGCTGTCCTCTGAAGTTTGCTCAGTTTCATGTTCATTGCATTGATGACACTGTCTGACCATCTCATCCTTTGCCGTCCCCGTCTTCTTTGACCTTCAATCTTTCCCAGCATCAGGGTCTTCTCCAGTGAGGGCTCCCTTCTCATTGGGTGGCCAAAGTATTTGAGCTTCAGTTTCATTATCTGGCCTTCCAGGGAACAGTCAGGGTTGATTTCTTTTAGGATTGACTGATTTGATCTTCTTGCAGTCCAAGGGACTCTCAAGAGTCTTCTCCAGCACCATAGTTCAAAAGAATCTATTCTTCGGCACTCGGCCTTCCTTATAGTCCAACTCTCACAGCCATACATGACTACTGGGAATACCATTGCTTGGACCATGCGTATTTTTGTTGGCAGGGTGATGTCTCTACTTTTTATCATGCTGTTGAGGTTCGCCATCGCTTTCCTC
>NW_015160333.1:37146-44742 GCF_001447785.1 Gekko japonicus
AGAGTTATCAGTTCCGGCTTGGAAAACACCTGGAGATTTGGTGGGTGGGGCCTGGGGAGGGCGGGGTTTGGGGAGGGGAGGGGGTTCAGTGGGGTATAAAGCCATAGAGTCTATTTTCCAAAGTGGCCATTTTCTCCAGGGGAACTGGTCTCTGTCGCCTGGAGATTGGTTGTAATCCCGGGAGTTCTCCAACCACCGCCTGGAGGTTGGCAACCTCTAACGACAGGGCACGACTCCACTGAGGTCAACGCTCCCTCTAAGCTGTGGAGCCTTGTGAGCGACTGGCCTCAAAGCAGTGAGCGAGCGATATGGCTGCTGCATACATGAGTTTGCTCTGGAGCCACCCTCCCTGAGGCAAAGGCAAAAATGTGTGAACCGGAGGCTAAAAAACTGTGAGCCAGCTCACACTGACTCAGCTTAGAGGGAACACTGCGGACTCTTGAGCCCTCATACCCACAGGCACTGTGGCACACGCCGACACTTTTCCTGGCACCCAGGAGAGCCGCAGCCTATGGGCAGTTTTTGAATGTTAAGAAGACAGAAGAGGAGATTGGATTTATACCCCGCCCTTCACTCAGAGGGGCTTACAATCTCCTTTCCCTTCCCCTCCCCTCAATAGGCACCCTGTGAGGCAGGTGGGGCTGAGAGAGCTCTGAGAGAAACTGCCCTTTCAAGGACAACTCTTGTCAGAACTATGGCTTGCCCACGATCATCCAGCAGACATCCTACTATCCCTTGCATACATTCAGCATTCTAATCAATGCTCCCTCTAAGCTGTGGAGTCTCATGAGCAAAAATTCGACTTTGTGAGCTACTGGCATTAAAGCTGTGAGTGATTTGGCTGCTGCATGCATTCGTTTGCTCTGGAGCCCTCCTTCCTGAGCTAGGACCAAAAATGTGTGAGCTGGAGGCCAAAAAACTGTGAGCTTACCTCACTCTAACTCAGCTTAGAGGGAACCCTCCTGAGGTCCCTTCCCTCCCCAACCCCATTCTCCCCCAGCTGCACCCCCAAAATCTCTAGGTATTTCCCATCCCAGAGCCGGCAACCGTATGAGACTGGTGAGGTAAACTGAGCTGAAGGAGTCTGGCCCAAGTCGCAAACGTCCACGGCGGATAGGGGATTCGAACCTGGGTCGGCCAGGTCCCAGTTTAGTACACTATACCCTATACCCACTGAATAATTTTTCCCCTCAGAGGGTTGGTGAGGGCTACATCCTTTGCCTGTGTCTTCATTTCCTCCTTGTGTGTTGGCAATATCAGGCTAGAGTATGCGAAGTAGTAAATATTACTGAATAAATCAGGTCAAGAGCGGAAGCTGTTGCGTATGGCAGGGGTCTCCAACCTTTTTGAGCCCGTGGGCACTTCTAGAACCCTGACACAGCTTGTCGGGCGCAACCACAAAATGGTGGCCACAAAATGGCCGCCGCAGCTTCAGTCACACAGTGAAGACCTTTGTGCTGTGGGGGCAGCTGCTGCCCAAGCAGTGTTTTAAAAAATTGGCACAGCCAATCAGAAGCCTTGCTGAGCAAAAGCCCTATGGGGCCCCGCCCACTTTGTAAAAACAAAGGCAAAGGTAAAGGTTTCCCTTTCTCGAAAGCCAGTCGAATCCGACTCTAGGGGGCGGTGCTCATCTCTGTTTCCAAGCCGAAGAGCCAGCACTGTCCGAAGACGTTTCCGTGGTCATGTGGCCGGCATGACCAAAGACCGAGGAACACGGAACACTGTTACCTTCCCAACAAAGTTGTACCTATTTATCTACTTGCAATTTCAAATGGCTTTCAAACGGCTAGGTTGGCAGGAGCTGGGACCAGAGACGGGAGCTCACTCTGTCCCGCGGCACTAGGGTCTCAAACTGCTGAGCTACAGACCTTCCGGTCTGCAGCTCAGCGTCTTAATCTCTAAACCACCGTGGAAAGGTGTCGGTGTGTGCCACAGTGCCTGTGGCCACCATGTCGGGGACCCCCGGTGTATGGTATGGATCTCCAACCTTATCCAGCCTATGGGCAGTTTTTGAATGTTAAGAAGAAGAGATTGGATTTATACCCTGCCCTTCACTCGGAGTCTCAGAACGGCTTACAATCTCCTTTCCCTTCCCCTCCCCACAACAGACACCCCGTGAGCAGTGTTCCCTCTAAGCTGAGTTAGTGTGAGCTAGCTCACAGTTTTTTAGCTTCCAGCTCACACATTTTTGTCTTCGCTCAGGGAGGACGGCTCCAGAGCACACTAATTGATGCAGCAGCCAAATCGCTCGCTCACAACTTTAATGCCAGCAGCTCACAAAGTGGAATTTTTTGCTCACGAAACTCCACAGGAGTGTTGCCTGTGAGGTAAGTGGGGCTCAGAGAGCTCTTTCAAGGACAGCTCTGACAGAACGACGGCTTGCCCAAGGTCATCCAGCAGCTGCGAGCGGAGGAGTGGGGAATCAAACCCGGTACTCACAGAGTATAGTCCGCGCACTTAACCACGACACCAAACTGGCAGTAGTGGGTGCCACCACAAAACGGCTGCCGGGGGGGGGGGGCTAAGGTTCTAGCGGCGCCAGCTGTGGGTTAGGAAATACCTAGGGATTTGTGGGGTGGAGTCTGAGGAGGGCGGGGTTTGAGGAGGGGAGGGACTTTAATGGGGTATGATGCCAGAAAGTCTACCTTCTAAAGCGGCCATCCCAGGAGACCTCCAGTCACCACCTGGAGGTTGTCAACCCCAGGCTAATCACAGAGTATTCGGCGACGCCAGAAACCACTGGGTGCTTCTAAGTCAAGCGCCCCTCTTGGACGGAGGCAGCCGGTTCCAACTGGGTGGTCCCCACAGATACAGAGGGGGTGCCTCCTCGACTCTTCCAAAGCGAGCGTCTTTTCCGCTGCCTTAAACCAGAACCAGACTTGAGCCTCTGACCCCCAAATCAGGAACTGGTTCACAAGTTAGTGGTTTAAAAACTGAACGTTCAGGGTGGTAGGCTGCGTGCGGTGAGAAAAGGCTTTTCTATCTGTACTCCTCCTAACCTAGAGGGGCAGGCAAGAGAGCTGATGGATAAACATATGGAGCAGAGGTCCATCAGTAGCTATGAACCACAAGGTATAGACGGAACACTCCGTCTGGGGCAAGTGATGCTCTGTCTTCTTGGTGCTTGGGGGGGGGGGCAACACCAGGAGGGCTTCTAGTGTCCTGGCCCCACTGGTGGACCTCCTGAGGGCACCTGGTATTTCTGGCCACTGTGTGACACAGAGTGTTGGACTGGATGGGCCTTTGGCCTGATCCAACATGGCTTCTCTTACATCCTTCTGTCTGGGGTAAGTGATGCTCTGTCATCTTGGTATCTGGGGTGGTGGGGGGGGGGGGAACAGCGGGAGGGCTTCTGGTGTCCTGGCCCCACGGGTGGACCTCCTGAGGGCACCTGGTATTTCTGGCCACTGTGTGACACAGAGTGTTGGACTGGATGGGCCACTGGCCTGATCCGACATGGCTTATCTCTCATGTTCTTGTGTTATTCCGCCAGGACCAGGGGTGGCCAAACTGTGGCTCGGGAGCCACATGCAGCTCTTTCACACCTATTGTGCGGCTCCCGCTACAGAGGCAAAGGGGAGGCAAAGGGGAGGCGTGCCTCGCCAGCTGGTCTTCCCTTCCCCAGCCAGTGCAGAGACAGAAAGCAACGTGAACTTTAAATGCATTCTCAAAGGCCCCACCTCCAAGCCGGTTTAAAGAAGGCGTTTGTCTCTTTAAATCCATTCTCCAAGCAAAGCTAGCCGGCGTGGGGGTGAGGGGGGGCTTGGAGGACACATGTGACGTTCAAGTTGCTTTCTTTCCACCTCTCCCTCCCTCCCCCATCTATTTGCTTTCTTTCCACTTCCTTTCTTTCCACCTTTCTCTCTCTCTCTCTCCTCCCTCCCCATCTAAAGTTATCAATTTATAAATTAATAAAAGCAAGTTTGCATATTTTAAAATAAAAATATGTGATATTTGTTCACGTCTTGCAGCTCTCAAGCATCTGACGTTTATTCTATGTGGTTCTTACCCACTGGACAGTTCTGGGATTGCTAGTCCTCTTGGTTTCTAGCTAGCTGTGTTTCATCTTCCTCTAATCCAGGAATCCCAAGCAACCCTGATGTTTAAAGAAGCATATTCCAGTTGATTTATATATATTTTTTTTCAAATGGAAAATTTTGGGCCATTCTGGATTTTAATCACCCCTGAGAGGATGCAAATTCTGAGAAGAGAGACTTGCAAAACAATTCCGCGGAAGGCTGGCAGCTACCTGGATTCTTTTACAGTGAGGAGGAAGGGAAATACAAGATACTGGAATGTGGCATCGATGGAGGCCCGTCAAGTCCAGTATTTGGTTCTCGCTTTAGCCTGCGGCAGCAGACCTCCTCCTCCACGGCTTTGTTTACTCCTCCCCCTTTTAAAATAATGTCACCCGATCTAGTGGTCAGCTCCTTACCCTGTGGTTCCACAAATGGCAAGAACCATTCTAGGCAGAGTCTAGAATCCTAGAATCATAGAGTTGGAAGGGGCTACACAGGCCATCTAGTCCAACCCCCTGCCCAATGCAGGAGCAGCCGAAAGCATCTCTGACAAATATTTGTCCAGCCTCTTCTTGAAAGCTGTCGGTGAAGGGGAGCTAACCGCCTCTCTAGGCAGCTGATTCCACCTTGGAACTACTCTGACTGTGAAAAGGTTTTTCCTAATATCCAGCCGATATCTTTCTGCATGTAATTTAAACCTGTTGCTTCGGGTCCTCTCCTCTACTGCCAACTGGAATGGCTCCTTGCCCTCCTCCAAAGGACAGCCTTTCAAAGATTTAAAGAGAGCAGTCCTGTCCCCCCCCCAGTCTCCTCTTCTCCAAATGAAACATTCCCAAGGCCCTCAGCCTTTCCTCGTAGGTCTCGGCCTCCAGACCCCTGATCATCCTCTGCACCCGCTCGATCTTGCCCACCTCCTTTTTGAAGTGAGGCCTCCAGAACGGCACACAGGACTCCAGATGCGGCCTGACCAAGGCAGTATACAGAGGGGTGACGACCTCCTGTGATTTCGACGCTATGGCCCTTCTAATACAACCCAAGACTGGATTTGCCTTTTCCGCCACCGCGTCACACTGACTGCTCATATTTAGTTTACAGTCCATCCTTACCCCAAGATCTCTTTTGCATACACTACTCCCCAGAAACGTATCCCCCATCCAGTATTTGTGTTTAGGGTTACCAGCTCTGGGTTGGGGAATCCCTGAAGATTTGGGGGCCGGATCCGGGGAGGGCGGGGTTTGGGTAGGGGAGGGACTTCAACAGGGCTATAATGCCACAGAGTCCGCCCTCTAAAGCAGCCATTTTTGCAGGGTCATAGCCAGGATTTTGTAATTCAGGGAGCCTTTTCATAAGTCGGGGGGCACTGACGTCACAAAATAAAAATTCTAAAAAATAACTTCTGCAGCGTTCGCGGTTTGTTTGCCTACGCGGGGAAGCAAGCTGCACTTGGGGAAGTGGCGGCGGCGGGGAGTCCTCCAGGCAGCCCAGAGAGTTGGGGGGGCCTGGGGCTGCACAGAAGTCACGGGGGGCCTTGGGAGGAAGTCAGGGGGGCAGGCCCCGAAATGCCCCGCTGTAGCTACGGGCCTGCATTTTCTCCAGGGGAACTGACCTCTCTTGTCTGGAGAGCCCGGAGGTGGGTAACGTGAGCAGAGTTACACCACTAACTATAAATAACTGTTTTATTGCAAAGGGATTTCAGACACACAGACTAGAGTGGGAGACTGCTGAATTACAAGTTATTACAACGCTCCCTGGCAAGTATGCGGATGGGAGATTTCCAAGGAATACCAGGGCTGGGGCGCAGAGACAAGGAATAGTAAGCCACCTCTCTGAAACATCCAAGCCCCCCCAGGGGTTGCAAGAAGTCAACCATGACTTCCAGGCACACGCACACAAACACACAATATTCACAAAAAAGAAGTGATTACAACACTTGGGACAATGGAACCCCCAGGGCTTAACAGAGATATTGGGTTCTTATCTCGCTACACTTTTTGCAGCAAACCCCCCCCCCCACCCCCCCCCCCCAGCCCGCACAAAGCCAATTTCCAGTGGAATCAAACGTACTCTTGCCAACCCCCAAACACAAGGTTCAACTGCACTAAAACTTACCTGGTCCGTGATCCTAAACATGCTGTACTAAGTACAGTACCTGATCATGCTACCACCCATCCAAACAAACACACACACACACTTACATATTACCATAGCTCAAGCCACCCATTAAAGCACGGCCCTGAAGTTGCCACGATGGACCACACTACTTCCCCAAAACACAACTTCTTGGTCCTAAACTTAACATTACTTTTAACTGACCCTACACATGCCAGTTTGGTGTAGTGGTTAAGAGCACAGACTCTAATCTGGGAGAACTGGATTTGATTCCCCACTTCTCTACATGCAGCTGCTGGGTGACCTTGGGTCAGTCACAAGTTATCTCAGAGCTGTTCTCTCAAAGCCAGGTCTCGAGAGAGCTCTCTCAACCACGCCTACCTCACAGGGTGTCTGTTGTGGGGAGGGTGAGGGAAAGGAGATTGTAAGCCACTCTGAGACTCCGAGTGTAGGGTATAAATCCGATCTCTTCTTCTTCTCTCTAATTGTGCCCCAGTGCCTACTCCCCACCCATCCTAAATCAGGAGCAGGTATCAGGCACACCCACCAAGTAGCCCAAAACGCCCCCACAGAACTCGGCCGTGGTAGACTTTAAGCCATGAGCCACAGTAAACTTGAGCTCGACTTAGACACAGCTAAGTAAGGGCTGGTAAACTCCGTGCCAGCTCTGCGGTTATATGGACGGCCCGAAGTAATGTAAGAACATAAGAGAAGCCTGTCATGCCTGCCCTTGACTCAGCCCCAGAGCCAGCTCCTGACAGCCTAAAAGGGGAGGATTCAGTGCCTTTAAGAGCTGAAGAAGCATCAGGATCTGCACCTACTGTAAGTACTGAGGAGGATACACATCAATCTGAGTCAACTACAGGACGGTTTGCACCTGGGATTGAGCAGGCCATAAGCAGCTCACCACCTGCATCTCCCCCACCTGTAAGTAGGCTTAGGGATCAGAGACGTCAGGAGCTGCTAGCCGACGAAAAGAAGCATGTTCAAGAGGGCAGAGATCCTTGAGCCCTGACTTTTAACAGCAGCCAGGACCTCACACAAAGGTGCTAATGAGTTAATGGGCCAGAGCACTATTTAGTAGGGCCTCTGGCCATGAGCAATTTGTGCTGGCAACCTCGTTCGTAGAACCAGAAGCTCTGCACCTTGACTCTGTGACTTTTGGACTCGGCTTGTGTTTGGACAGCTCTGGCTCCTGACTTCTAGCTTTGAACCTGACCACGCCCTCGGCTTTGCTTCCTGTATTCTGACCTCTGGTAACGTTTGACTACGGCTTTGTCTGGTGTTTTGGGACTTGTTTAATGCTCTGTTGACTGTTCTCCCGGCTGACCTTTGGACTTGTATTGTGACTCCCCCTGTCTGCCTGCCTCCCTGGCTCTACTGTGACAAAGCCAATGCTGGATCTGGCCAGTGGCCCATCCAGTCCAACACTCTGTCTCACACTTTTGGCCAAAACCTAGGTGCCATC
>NW_015160333.1:46060-53348 GCF_001447785.1 Gekko japonicus
AAGAGCCCTGCTGGGCCAGACCAGGGAGGGTCCCTCCAGTCCAGCCTCCCGTCTCACACAGGGGCCAGCCAGTCCCTCTGGAGGGCCAGCAACAGGGCAGAGAGGCCGAGGCCTTCCCCTGAGAAGGACACCAGAAGAGCCCTGCTGGATCGGACCAGGGAGGGTCCCTCCAGTCCAGCCTCCCGTCTCACACAGGGGCCAGCCAGTCCCTCTGGAGGGCCAGCAACAGGGCAGAGAGGCCGAGGCCTTCCCCTGTTGTTGCCTGGGATCCAGAGGTTTAAAGCCCCTGAACACGGAGGTTCCCCTCAGCCACCGCAGCTAGTAGCCATTGATAGACCTATCCTCCATAAACCTATCTAATCCCCTTTTACAGCTGTCTATTCCTGTGGCCATCACTACATCGTCTGGCAGCAAATTCCACATTTTAATCACTCTCGGCATAATGTCATATTTCCTTTTGTTCACCTGAGCCTCCTCCCCATCAGCTTAATTCGATGCCTTCAGGCTCTTGTATTTTGGGATTAGTAGAAAAAGTTCTCTTTGTCAACTCTCGGTGCCAGTGGGAGGGAGAAACATTTGTGTTTGTCAACTCTCTCCACCCCATGCATAATTTTATAAACCCTCTCTCATGTCGTCGCCCCCCCTCCCCTTAGTCGTTTCTTTCCTAAACTGAGACGTTCCAGATTCTTCAGCCTTCCCTCATACAATTCACAGCTTACAGACTTAAAAGCTTCCTCAGGGCAGAATCCCGATTTGTTTGCCGTGTGCGTGAAGCCCCTTTGACTCTGTGGGTAACCCCACGACAATTTGGGTGGCTTATTCTCCAGCCCCCATCTACCCACCCACCCACCCACAAACAGAGACGCGTGCAGACTAGAAGGTCCAGGTGGTTCCTTTTATTGCTGTGTTCCATGACAAAGTTAGCACAAAAAAAAAAAGGAAAATAAGGACGGTACATAACCAGCACTGGGTGAAACAGGGCAGGGGGGTTCCACAGTGAGGGAAGAGAGGATCTGAGACAATACTGGCATTGAGACAACACTGCTGGATTTAAAGCTGCGACCCTGGAAGACTGTATTTGGGGTTCTCCCCATGGCTCTGGCGATGCAGGCGTGAGGGAGTGTGCGTGAAAAGGAGATGGAGCTGCTCTCTTGGCTCACCACAGGGGGGGGGGACTGGGCCCTGAGCAGATGAGACTTCCGAGGGGCCGCACGTCCCTTGTTTTGTAGGCCGCGTGTCCCTTGTTTTGCGGGCCGCGTGTCCCTCATTTTGCAGACGGAGGGTGGAGGCTTGGCACATTCTGAACGGTAGCAGCAGCAGGTGTTTGGAAAAACGTCCCCGGCCAAATAATGCTTCAAGGCCCACTTTAGTGGGGGGAAATAATTCCCACCGTCCTGGAGGGAAGGCGAGATGGTAGAACTGGGAGGAATTCTCAGGGTGGCCGAGCCTGGAGTTAAGTTGAAGCCAGAAAGTAATGTTTGTTACTGGAACTTCAGGAACACGAGTTAATTTATGGAAAAGGAGGAAAAACAACGGTGCAGTGGGAAAAGAAATTTTGCTTCACTCAAGGGTGCCTGTGCATTTTGCACTCTTAAGAGTGTTCCCGGTTGCCTTACAGATCCCCTGGTGAGGCTCTGTGCGAAACACAGGGATCCTTGAGCAAAAATCAAATTTCTTCTTCCACGGCACCACCATTTGGTTGTTTTTTTTCTTGATTCTGCATTATGGGTTAATCTGTGCCTTCTAAAGGCTTCTCCCCTGTCCCTTCCAACTTTCCAGCGTCGGTTCTAAGCCACCTCTTCCCCTACGACCTGGACCCTTTGCAGTCACGCAGGATGCCAGGAGAGACGGCTGCAGTCTTCGACAAAGAAGCTACCACGGAAGATGGCCAAGATCACAGGCCGTGGCGCAACAAACCCTGCTCACACCGTGGTACGGCCAAGGCAACTAAATGCATCTTCTTTTCCGGAAGGTGGTTTATTTTGGTCTGGGAAAGACAGGAAATCTATGGCTTCCCTTAATGCCAGCGACTAATGGCGTCTCAACAATGAAACGCACCTTGGCCCGACGCCCGTCGGAAGTCTTAGGACTTCCGTGTCCTCGATTGGTGTGTTGTTGCTCACCACAGTTCTATTCCCACGGGTCAGGACAGGAATACGAGAGGCGATGCTCGATAGGTGAGTCGGAAGGGGGAAGACGGGGGCGTGGGGAAGAGCCGTCACCGGAGCACTGCTCGGTGGGAAAGCGTGTGGTTTCTAAGCCGGGTGGAAAGCTCGCCACGACCAAAAGTAAATGCAGAGGCATGCATCGTGGTAACAGTCCACACAGAAGTCTTCTCCACTTTTCCCTTGCTTTAACCACCTGCGGCTACCATTCCACCTCTCCACACACACTAGAGGGCTTTACTGGGTTTTTAAAGAATACATTTGGAATGGCTATATTGCTATAGCATTACAGCGATCTGCGGCTACGATCTTCTCACTCCCAGCTTTCATTTTTTTAAAAAGGCACGTCTCTAGAGCAGGGGTGTCGAACTCATTTGTTACGAGGGCCAGTGTTCCCTCTAAGCTGAGTTAGTGTGAGCTAGCTCACAGTTTTTTTTAGCCTCTGGCTCACATGTTTTTCTCTTAGCTCAGGAAGGATGGCTCCCGAGCAGACTAATTTATGCAGGAGCCGAATCGCTGCTCACAGCTTTAATGCCAGGAGCTCACGAAGTAGAATTTCTGCTCACTGTGGAGAGAATTTCTGTGGAGTCTTCTCCACAGCTTAGAGGGAACATTGACGAGGGCCAGATCTTACATAAATGAGACCTTGTTGGGCCGGGCCACGCGTGTCACAATATATAACGCCAGGTAGCGGAGAGATAAACTTTATAAAGGACAGAAACAAAAAGATTTTTTTTTTACTTAAAATAAAAACATGCTTAAAACATTAGCTCTGTAAGCTGCAAACCTATTTTTGATTTATTGACATTCCCCACAGAAATCTCATGCTCGGAGTTCTGAGTCTAGGACCCAGGTTAAAACATGAAATGGCTGCGTGATTAAGAGTCTGGCGAAGCAAGCTATGATGCAGCTGCGGCAGCAGAACTGGAAGCAGGAGATGGCCAGTTCCACTGCGGGCCCAATAGAAGCCCTCCAGGGGCCTCATCTGGCCCCCGGGCCACATGTTTGACACCCCTGATCTAGCACTTTTATTGCGGAATTATAATGGAAAATGTCCAGGCCACACCTTCCCTGTTATAACTCCACAATGAAAAGGGATGGATACCTTTTAAAAAGATTAAAGCTGAAAACTAGTACATTGTGGCAATATGTTGTTATAAAGCTACAGCAAGCTAGCAATTCTCGATTTCTTTTAAAAAACCCCCAAGAGTGTGTGTGTGTGTGTGATCGTGGCCATAGGTGCTGAGGGAAGGAAAGTGGTAGGCATGTGGCAGGACCTTAAAAACCGTACCCCTTTCCTGCCCACGTAGCAGTCAAAGGCTGCTTTGACTTCAGGCTTTGCAAAGTGAGGATTGCCAAACCTGGTTTTGCCAGGGGGAACCAGAACGTGGTTAGGGGATGACCTGGTGTGGATGCTCCTGAAGAAGAGCGTGGCTCAGGAAGCCCACGTCTCCAGGATGCCCGGGCAAGGGCTGGGGCCATCGTGCTCACAGGGACCCTTCGTAAGGCATTGAATACCTGCAGGGAAGCACAGCCGGGTGATGTGTGGTGAGCCAGGGACCGACCGACCCAATGTCCAAACCGATCCGGACTCGGACCGGTGCTGAACCCACGCCTCGTTTCCACCTCCAAGGCTGCACCCACAATAACGTCTTCATTAATCGCTTTGTTTCCTGACACACTGTACCTCCGAGTTCCTGTACGGTGTGTTCCGAGAGTGGCGCGTTCTGTGCCTAGCTAACCGTGTGTGAGGCTTCCTTCTCTCTCAACGATGGGGCGGAAATGTGGCGAGGATTCGTTCTTTCTGTTGTGAGGGCTTGTTTTGGAAACATCGCGTGGTGCGCACGGACTAGTTTGGATCCAAGCAGCTTTTTATACTCGATTTCCTTCGTTGCTAAAGTCCTTGGGCTGCGTGGCTTTTCATAACAGCCCTGGCAAAACCGTTCCAGTGGTCAAAAGGGACTCTGCGTTGTCCTTCTGCCAGCGGAAAAGCTGGTGGGATCCAACCCATTAATTCCAGGGTTCCTCAACTATTTTGAGCCCGTGGGCAACTCTGGAATTCTGACACAGGGCGATGGGGGCAACCACAAAATGGCTGCCGCAGGGGGCGGAGCCATCCACAAAATGGCTGCCGCAGGGGGTGGAGTCGCACATAGAGAGGAATCCCAAGGGCATGGTAGAAGAGGGTTAATTTAAAAGGAAATACACCAGGAAAGGCAAGTGAGAGGGAATAAAACCAACACTGTGGTGCTAACCAGTGTTCCCTCTAAGCTGAGTCAGTGTGAGCCAGCTCACAGTTTTTTAGCCTATGGCTCACACATTTTTGTCTTAACTCAGGAAGGATGGCTCCAGAGCAAACTAATTTATGCAGGAGCCAAATTGCTTGCTGACAACTTTCATGCCAGTAGCTCACAAAGTAGAATTTTTGCTCACAAGACTCCACAGCTTAGAGGGAACATAGGTGCTAACAGCTGTTAAAATGACATTTTTAATCTACACAACCAATCAGATCTCCCGTAGCCCGAACTGCAGCATCCATGTGCAGAGGTTTTTTTTTTTAAAGGGCCAGGAACAAATACTGCAAAGATGACTTTGTAGGACACCAAACAGGTGAGTGGGCAAAGTCAGGAAAAAATACTGCCAAAGGGACTCTTGTTGAATGTGCGTGTCGGGATTTGGAAAGGTGGTTATTATTTCTTATGGGCCAGAGATAACCCTGCAAGCTTTCAAGGTAGTCGCTTGGGATGTGTTTTAATGGTCGGAGTTAACAGGGCACACCGTTTCGATGCTCTTTTGGCTGTGACGTCTCACCGTACTGGGAAATGACAAGATATATTTTATTCTAACCGGATTAATAAACTAATTTAAAGAAAAGACGCTTCTATCGGCCATCTGGGTCAAATGAAACATATCTACGTCTTATCAAGCAGTTTCAAAGGCAAGCGGTTAATCTTACCAAGGAGTTGGGGACTGGATGGTTGCCAGGTAGTTTCGAAAACAGAACCGATAAAGACAGAGGTGGGGGGGGGAAGGCCAGTCTCGGCGGGTGTGTGTGTGTTCCAGGCTGTTTGCTGGAACGACCTTTGCGGGCGCCAAAGGACGCGGCGTGAGGAGTTCAGACACAACAAGTCTACCCGCTGGAAGGAGGAAATGGCCTGCCGGCTTGCATGCCGGAGGCAACCCCCCACGCGGCTGTCTCGTGCCGAGAAGATGGCTCCCAAAAACACGTGGGTGAATGAGGTACGTGACAACCTCCACGCAGGCCGCATGGGAATACCTATGTGAAAGCGAAAGCGGTGGTGGAGGCAAAAAAAAACCGCCCTGCTGGATCAGACCCAAGGCTGATCTGTCCCCGCGTCCTGTTTCTAAGCACACGCAGCGCATGGCTGCTCCTCTCGCTCGGCCTCGGCGGCTGGGTGGCCTCAGCTAGACTGCCTCTCTGCATGGAGGCTCCATCGATTCCAAACTCTTTCAAGTCGTCTCTTACGATGGGGTATCTTTGCTGTGTGAAGTACGGGGGTGACAGATTAAAAGGGCTCCGAGTGGAATACAGATCTTGACAGGGCAGATGTGCGGCGTGGGACGGGACCGTTCGCCCAACACCCGGGCGGTGTGGACACAGTCTAAACACGGCCCCTGCCTTCTTTTCCCGGCCACACTGGCACGAAACACACCCCCTTCCCCCCACCCCCATTCCTACAACCTCCAATCACCCCAAATCCCTTGTATCATGAGGTTGGCTTGTTATGCGATTTAATATATACACACATACACATAAGAAACAAATATAGACACGATATTTATAACTTTTGCCACAAAATAAAAGTTCCCGTTTCTCTCTCTCTCTCTTTTTTTTTTACAACCCATGGACCTATTAAGAAAATTAGATAGTTCTCTTTCCTGTATAGTTGCTTCCTTTAAAAAAATACATGTGGGAAGCTTTCTGCGCAGTTAAAGTTCTGTTTGTTTGAGATATATAGATGTGTGTGCATACATACATACATATACATTATATATATATATATCGCACCCTTTCTGTCTCTCTCATAGAAAATTAGCAAATTAAAAAATCTAGCAGAGCTGTGGGCAGACAATTAAGCAAAGAGGGACGCCAAAGCCGAGAACTGGCAAGATTCAGTGAAGCAGATAAAGGGTGCTGGAAATAACCTTGGCTTGGCCCACCGGACACAGGATTTCTTCTGCTGCTGCTTTGTTCCCTGAGGCCCAACTCCCATATTCCTTTTTTACAGGTTCAGGAAATGATCCCTGTTAATGGCAACTGCCGCACAAAATAGGCGTGGAAGTTCCCCCGACTCCAAATGCTTTATCAGGCCTCTCCGACAGGCTCAGAGCCACTGGTGGGTGTGGTAGACAATCCACTGGGCTGTGCCCCCAGGAGGACCTGGGTTCAAGTCCTTCCTCAGCCTCGAAACTCGCTATGGGACTCGGGGCCGGTCATTGTTTATCAGCCTAACCTACCTCGCAGGGCTGGTGTGAGGAAAGAACGGGGGAAGGGAGGGTACCCCTGCGTGCACTGTCCTCACCTCGCTGGAGGAATAGAGTGGGACACACTCAAGTTTCCAGAATGTCCGAGGCCTGTAGCTACCGTGGGGCATCTTGGGGCTAGACCCCCCCTCACTTACTGGCAAGGCCCCACAACTTCCGACTAGCCCAGGACCCCTGAATGCTGGCAGGTGCGGGGAAGGAGCCAGGTATTCCTTTGATTAGCCAGTGCCCCCCTAAGAAACTGAGAGCCAGTTTGGTGTAGTGGTTAGGTGCGCGGACTCTAATCTGGGAGAACCGGGTTTGATTCCCCACTCCTCCACTTGCACCTGGCTGGATGACCTTGGGCAAGCCGAAGTTCTGACAAGAGCTATCCTTGAAAAAGAGCCGTTTCTGTCAACAGCTCTCTCGGCCCCACCTGCCTCACAGGGTGTCTGTTGTGGGGAGGGGAAAGGGGAAGGAGTTTGTGAGCCGCTCTGAGACTCCTTTGGGGAGTGAAGGGCGGGGTATAAACCCAATCTCTTCTTCTTCTTCTTCTTTTACCTCACAGGGTGTCTGTTGTGGGGAGGGGAAGGGAAAGGAGTTTGTAAGCCGCTCTGAGACTCCTTTGGGGAGTGAAG
>NW_015160333.1:53544-61333 GCF_001447785.1 Gekko japonicus
GGGTAGTGAAGGGCGGGGTATAAACCCAATCTCTTCTTCTTCTTCTTTTACCTCACAGGGTGTCTATTGTGGGGAGGGGAAGGGAAAGGAGTTTGTAAGCCGCTCTGAGGCTCCTTTGGGTAGTGAAGGGCGGGGTATAAATCCAATCTCTTCTTCTTCTTTTACCTCACAGGGTGTCTGTTGTGGGGAGGGGAAGGGGAAGTAGTTTGTGAGCCGCTCTGAGACTCCTTTGGGGAGTGAAGGGTGGGGACAACTACACTCTACTTAAAGGAGTGCACGCCTTTTTACAAAAATGTTTTTAAATGATTGAAAAAAGCATTTACAGGAGAAATTCTTGTGGGGCTGTGCCTTTAGGAAAGGGGGCAGAGCCCCCCCCCAAAGCCCCACCGTAGCTACAGGCCTGCATCCAAGAACTGACCAGGGCCGACCCTTCTCAGCTTCAGAGAGCTGATAGAATCAGGCTAGCCTGGGCCCATCCCGGTCAGGGCGACCTTACTCTACACGGATGGAATCAAGAACAGGGGCTCAGCTACCCCATGGGTGTGATTATCTACTCAGCACTGTGCGGAGAGACCACCATCACGGTTCCCGGCACCTTTTCCTGCTTCTCTCGACTGCCGGACTCCACTTTCCCCTCACCGGGCTCGAGTTAGAATCCTGACATTCCATCTCCAACTCGTTCAATCCCAGACAGATGGGGATGAAACGCCAAAGTCTCCTCTGTCCCGGATCATGACCTCGCACACAGCTCTGCTTCACTGGGCAGGAGGGAATCCACCCTACCGTGAATGTGGCTAAATATATATTATAATGTATATATATAGAAATTTAAAATATTTTATCTTTAAAAAATAACATTTTTTCATTTTTAAAAAAATGTAAATCTAAGGCTCTCTTTCCCCGCCCGCTACCCTCCCGCCGCCCATATGGCCTATAGAACCCCCACCGTCCCACTCGGGTCTAAGGGATCCGGTTCTCCCTTCCCGCTGCCAGGCTTGGCTCTGGCACCGGAGGGGAGAAGGTGGGAAGTAGACAGAGAACCCGGCGCACCTTTTCTCAGTGCGCCAGGAGCCCGGACCCCCAACTCAACACTTGGTGGGCGACTTGTAACCTTCCCCCCCCCCAATTGGCAGCCAGGAATTGAGTGGCACAGAAAAACACACACACAACCCAACGGTGCCTTTTCTCGCTGGGGTACGGAGGGTGGAGGGCTTGCGTCACATGACGCTCTCCAAGATGACCACTTTGGCGCTGCCGTCTGAGACCGGGGTGAGGGTGGTCAGAGCGCCGTCCTCGCAGTCGGGCACCTTGTATTCCAGATGGTGCAGTCCCCAGATTGGTTGGGTAAGGTGGTGCCAACGCTGTTGGGGAGAGAGAGAGAGAGAGAGAGAGAGATGGAGACACTGAAGTTGACCGACAGACATTCCCGTACGAGGTGGAGACTCGGTTGCTGATGCTCCGGAGGCAAGAGTCCCCCTGGGGGGGGAGGGTGTGGAGCGGTGTTCCCTCTAAGCTGAGTGAGTGTGAGTTAAAGTAAAGGTAAAGGTTCCCTTGCTCGAAAGCCAGTCGAATCCGACTCTAGGGTTGCGGTGCTCATCTCCGTTTCAAAGCCAAAGAGCCAGCGCCGTCCGAAGACGTTTCCGTGGTCATGTGGCCGGCATGACTAAACACCAAGGCGCACGGAACGCTGTTCCCTTCCCACCGAAGTGGTCCCTATTTATCAACTTGCAATGTTTTGCTTTCGAACTGCTAGGTTGGCAGGAGCTGGAACTAGAGATGGGAGCTCACTCCGTCATGCGGCACACCCGGGTCTCGAACTGCTGAACTACCGACCTTCCACAGCCTGCAGTTCAGCGTCTTAACCACTTGAGCCCACAGTTTTTTTAGCCTCCGGCTCGGGGAGGATGGGCTCCAGAGGAAACAGATCCATGCAGTAGCCAAATGGCTCACTCACAACTTTTAATGGCGGTAGCTCACAAAGTAGAATTTTTGCTCACAAGACTCCACAGCTTAGAGGGAGCATGGGCGCAGAGCATGAGATAAATAAATAAAATAAAGAGGGGGGGGGGCAAGCTAAACTTTACTCTTTTTTAAACAGCACCATCGGGGGAGGAAGGGCCCCTACCTCCCCCCCCCAAGCTATTTTCCCATGCAAAAACCACACCTGGGGGAGTTATTTCGCCCACATTCACAGAAACCTTAGTCAGAGCAGGAAAACTAGGGAAACGACTCCTCCCCCCAACATAGCTTTTGCACAGGAAAACGGCTCCTCCCACGGTGCCTTTCTGAGCCCATTTGGGCTCTCCTCTCTCTTTTTTTAAGGGCCACGGTGGCTCAGAGGTTAAGACGTGGAGCTGCAGACCGGAAGGTCGGCAGTTCAGCAGTTCGAGACCCGAGTGCCGCATGATGGAGTGAGCGCCCGTCTCTGGCCCCGGCTCCTGCCAACCTAACAGTTCGAACGCAAGAAATTGCAAGTCGATAAATAGGTAGAGAAGAGATTGGATTTATATCCCGCCCTTCACTACCCAAAGGTGTCTCAGAGCGGCTTACAAACTCCTCTCCCTTCCCCTCCCCACAACAGACATCCTGTGAGGTAGGTGGGGCTGAGAGAGCTCTTGACAGAAACTGCTCTTTTTCAAGGACAGCTCTTATCAGAACTACGGCTTGCCCAAGGTCATCCAGCCAGGTGCACGTGGAGGAGTGGGGAATCAAACCCGGTTCTCCCAGATTAGAGTCCACGCACTTAACCACTACACCAAACTGGCTGCTTCGGTGGGATGAAAACCGCGTTCCATGCGCCTCGGCATTTAGTCATGCCGGCCACATGACCACGGAGACGTCTTCGAACAGTGCTGTCTCTTCGGCTTGGAAACTGAGATGAGCACTGCCCCATGGAGTCGGATTCGACTGACTTTTGAGCCAGGGAGACCATTACCAAGAGAAGGCAACCTCCTGGACTGAATTGAGACCTAGGTTTCCTGTCTCATTACCAATGCCGATTTCTCCACGCCTGCTAACCCTCTGCATATCACACCTAATCCAATCACACCAGCTACTGTCATTTGCCTGCTATTGCCATGCAGCATCTGAAATCACCCCACTCTCCAAGATACAAGGACAGACGGACTCGCATTCTAGCTGCATCTGAAGAGGAGAGCAGTGACTCACGCAAGCTCGTGCCCTAACACAAATTTTGTTCGTCTCCCAGGTGCTACTGGGCTCTTGCTCTTTTCTACTGCCACAGACAGACCAACATGGCTACCCATCACAATCTATGACCAAAATGACGCTATTCTGAGAATGACTGTCTATGACCAAAGGAAAGAATACGGATCAGAAAGAATACGGATCCTTATAGCAGTGATTCAAATTGTGTCCCCTCAGGCCCGTAGCCAGGATTTTGTGGCTGGTGGGGCTGCCATTATTTGCTATAATGAAGGGGCGGGGTGGCGCGCACTCCTCTGCCCTCCGCCGTGCAAGATTTAAAGGGCCCTCCAGCTGATCAGCGGGGAGCACTCTGGCCTGCTGATCAGCTGGAGGGCCCTTTAATCTTGCAGGAGGGGAGGGAGAGGGGCACGTGCCACCCCCCACCCCCTATCAAAAGCATTTAAAAGGAAACAGTTTAACCTTCCAGGACATTCAGTTACTGACCTAAACGTAGAAGGAAGGAGGAAGGATGGAGGAGGAAAAGGAGATCGAAAGCAAGAAATTGCAAGTAGATAAATAGGTACCACTTCGGTGGGAAGGGAACAGCGTTCCGTGCGCCTTGGTGTTTAGTCATGCCGGCCACATGACCACGGAAATGTCTTCGGACAGTGCTGGCTCTTCGGCTTTGAAACGGAGACGAGCACCGCAGCCCTAGAGTCGCTCGACTGGCTTTCGAGCAAGGGAACCTTTACCTTTACCTTCACTTGGAGTCTCAGAGCTGCTTACAAACTCCTTTTCCATCCCCTCCCCACAACAGAATTTCAAAGGGAGATTAGAAAGAGCAACTGCTGAACTGCAACTGATAACAAAGCTCAAGACAAGGCATCCTCCTGGACTGAGTCAAGACTTAGGTTTCCTGTCCCATTATCAATGCCAATTTGGGTGGGCCCAAAGCTTTTGGGAACTTGGAGTGGGGCCCTTTAAGGAAGGGGGCTGGCCCTTTAACAAAGGGGCGGAACCTCCAATAGCCCCACCATAGCTATGGACCAGTCTTCCTTTCTTGCTTGGTCAGAAAAAGTTCCGTAGGGCCAGGAGCCCATACCGAGGTCAGCAACCTGGAGTTTGGCAACCCAAACTCCCAGCTCTGAATCGTCTTCTCTTCCGACGGGTCGGGAAGAAACCTCACCTCCGCCAGCGTCCCCTTGGCACGGATGAGTTTGTAGAGGGCAGTAAGAGGGACACACAACATGGACGATAGTGCAAATCCCCAGCCGATGGCCTCTCCCCACCAGGGGTAGACGTAGCTGTTGTTGTAGATCAATGGCTTGTAGTAGGCAATGTTGAAGAGGAATATGCCCTGGAAGGAAGGGGGAGAAACGATGGGACGGGAACTGTGGGGAGGGCGGGGTAAAAGTGGAATAAATAAACAAGACCTCGTTCCCACCTTCCGCCCCCGTGGGAGAGAGGCGACTCCGGTTCCCCGGATTCCAGGACAGAATTCAGACAAGATCATACCCGTCTAGGAACTGTTTGCTTGTTAAAAATGTCCTTTTGGCTCAGATTGGGGTGGGGTGGGGGAGAGAATGCCTCCCTCTGGAACACATTTCACCCATCTTCTCAAGCACACTCTCTCTCTCTCGAGGGAGCATTCAAGCGGCTCCCTAGAGTGTCCGAGCTGCAAGCGTCGCCATATTGCGTCAGGTGGGCCAAGACGGTGGTGCCTGCTACTCTCTGGGGCTCAAGGGAGCCACTCAAATGGCCCCCGGAGTGTTCTTACTCTGAAGACGAAGCAGCCGGAGACATGGTAGCACTGATCCTTAAAAGCTTTTCTGTCTGCAAAAACCCTGGTCTCCTTCGGGGAGATCTGGGGGGTGGGAAATGTTCAAATGGCTCCCTACGGGATCTGCACAAAACCTCGGCATGCTCTCTGTGTGTGTCTGTGTGTGTGTGAGTGTACACTAGAATTGTCACCCTCCAGGTGGCTACAAGATAAAAAGCAGTGGCACAGCAATATGTGTAAACAAGAGGGAAAAATGCACACGCCCAAATTCAACCCCCAATGATTTATCGATTTTATAGCTATAACGTATTCATCACTTGGAGCAAATTTTCCTATGGCACAATTAAATAGGTAGAAATTCACAGGCAAAGTTTCCCCCCATAAACATCTTTGTCATAATTAAATTCAAAACAGTCCTTGAACCCCTGCCAGTCGACTCGACAGACCCCCGGTTATAAATCCGTT
The DNA here is from genome assembly GCF_001447785.1 of Gekko japonicus. NCBI lineage: Eukaryota > Metazoa > Chordata > Lepidosauria > Squamata > Gekkonidae > Gekko > Gekko japonicus. The sequence continues at coordinate 58,937 of NW_015160333.1, forward strand.
TCAATGATTTTTTTCAAGAATCATGCTGGATTCAACATTTCATAGATACGTGTAAACAGGGGTCATTCCGTAGAAAAAGAGGTGCAGGAGCTCATTAGCATGCCTATTTGCATATCTCATTAGCATATACCACCCCCCCTGACATCCAGGGGTCATTTCCCGCAGGAGCACACAGGAGCGGAGCTCCGGCAATAAAGCGCCCAGGGGGCGGGCACATGCAACAAGCCCCACCCCCTGCTCCCAGCAGCCCCGGGCCACGAGGAGCAAGAAACAGATATGTAAGTTGCAGTGGGCGTTGCCTTCTGACACACTTCCGGTGATGTCAGGGGGTGTGGCATATGCAAATAAGTTATGCTAATGAGCTCCTGCACCTCTTTTTCTACGGAATGACCCCTGTTTACACGTATCTATGAAATGTTGAATCCAGCATGATTCTTGAAAAAAATCATTGAAACGGATTTATAACCGGGGGTCTGTCGAGTCGACTGGCAGGGGTTCAAGGACTGTTTTGAATTTAATTATGACAAAGATGTTTATGGGGGGAAACTTTGCCTGTGAATTTCTACCTATTTAATTGTGCCATAGGAAAATTTGCTCCGAGTGATGAATACGTTATAGCTATAAAATCGATAAATCATTGGGGGTTGAATTTGGGCCCTGCTTCTGGGCTGCCGGAGCACTACTCCGGCTCGCTCCGGCCCCAAATGACCCCTGACTGTAAACATCCACAACGTATATTAAGTTATAGCAATCCTCAGTGATTCCCAATGGAAACCAATCATATATAGCACAGACACGCTTCAGACTTTTGAACGCAGGTTCCGAGAAACATGCTCCGGACACAATTATACCTGTGAATTTCTACCTGTCTATTTAACTGTGTCATAGGAAAATTTGTTCTGGGTAGTGAATATGTTTTATCTCTACAATCTATAAATCATTGGTTTTTTGGTGGTTGAATTTGGGCACGTGCATTTTTTTTCTTGTTTACCCTCCAGGGGGTGGCTGGAGATCTCGGATTACAGGCAACAGTGATCTGTTCCCCTGGAGAAAATGGTCACTTTGGAATGTGGATCCTACGGCATTATATCCCACTGAAGTCCCTCCCCCACTCCAGTTTGATTCTCCATGCCTCCACATGCAGCCGCCGGTGTGACCTTGGGGCAGTCACCAGTTCTCTCAGAACTGTTCTCTCAGGAGCAGTCCTCAAGAGAGCTCTCTCAGCCCCACCCGCCTCACAGGGTATCTATCGTGGGGAGGGGAAGCACAGGGGTCTCCAACGTGGTGCCCAGGGGCGCCATGCCGCCTGCTGACACTTCTCCTGGTGCCGGCCGAGTGTTCTGAGAAAGTGGGTGGGGCCAACAGGGATTCTGATTGGCCAAGACAGATACTGAGGCGGGTGACTGTTTCTTAGCTAGCTCAATATGGAAACTTGTGGGTTATGCAAGAAAGTATTTCAAATATTTCATCCCGTGAAACAGAGCCGCTGCCTGGCATGCTGACGTGCTACCATCAGAGTTACGCAGAACCTCACTCCCCCGATGCTCACCCCACCTTTTGTGGCTGCGCCCAACACCCAGGGCCAAAAAAGTCAGGGACCTCCCCCTCCCCACCCCGGGGGGGATTCCCCTCCCTGGCCTTACCAGGCAGACGAGAGGGGTCAGGAACATCCAGCACCACTTCATCCACGGGGAGGGCCGGTAGCCAATCATGCAGGCGATGTCGTCCATGAAGCGGTCAGCACCTGATAAAATAGGGGAGGGGAGCCCACGTGACCACAGGGAGCTGCCTGATACTGAATCAGACTGAGGTCTTCCATATCACCTCCTGCCTGGTCCTTTCAACTGGAGATGCCGGGGATTGAACCTGGGACCTTCTGCAGGCCAAGCAGGGGCTCTGCCACTGAGCCAGGGTCTCAGGTCAAGGTCTTTCCCACCACCTCCTGCTTGGTCCTTTTAACTGGAGATGCCAGGGATTGAACCTGGGACCTCCTGCATGCCAAGCAGAGGCTCTGCCACTGAGCCAGGGTCTCAGGTCAAGGTCTTTCCCATCACCTCCTGCCTGGTCCTTTAAACTGGAGATGCCGGGGATTGAACCTGGGACCTTCTGCATGCCAAGCAGAGGCTCTGCCACTGAGCCAGGGTCTCAGGTCAAGGTCTTTCCCATCACCTCCTGCCTGGTCCTTTTAACTGGAGATGCCGGGGATTGAACCTGGGACCTTCTGCATGCCAAGCAGAGGCTCTGCCACTGAGCCAGGGTCTCAGGTCAAGGTCTTCCTCATCCCCTCCTGCCTGGTCCTCTTAACTGGAGATGCCGGGGATTGAACCTGGGACCTTCTGCATGCCAAGCAGAGGCTCTGCCACTGAGCCAGGGTCTCCGGTCAAGGTCTTTCTCATC
>NW_015160333.1:63736-79073 GCF_001447785.1 Gekko japonicus
TGGGACCTCCTGCAGGCCAAGCAGAGGCTCTGCCACTGAGCCAGGGTCTCAGGTCAGGGTCTTTCCCATCACCTCCTGCCTGGTCCTTTTAACTGGAGATGCCGGGGATTGAACCTGGGACCTTCTGCATGCCAAGCAGAGGCTCTGCCACTGAGCCAGGGTCTCAGGTCAAGGTCTTTCCCATCATCTCCTGCCTTGCCCTTCTAACTGGAGATGCTGGGGATTGAACCTGGGACCTTCTGCATGCCAAGCAGAGGCTCTGCCACTGAGCCAGGGTCTCAGGTCAAGGTCTTTCCCATCATCTCCTGCCTTGCCCTTCTAACTGGAGATGCTGGGGATTGAACCTGGGACCTTCTGCATGCCAAGCAGAGGCTCTGCCACTGAGCCAGGGTCTCAGGTCAAGGTCTTTCCCATCATCTCCTGCCTTGCCCTTCTAACTGGAGATGCTGGGGATTGAACCTGGGACCTTCTGCATGCCAAGCAGAGGCTCTGCCACTAAGCTAGGGTCTCAGGTCAAGGTCTTTCTCATCACCTCCTGCCTGGTCCTTTCAACTGGAGATGCCGGGGATTGAACCTGGGACCTTCTGCATGCCAAGCAGAGCCTCTTCCACTGAGCCAGGGTCTCAGGTCAAGGTCTTTCCCATCACCTCCTTCCTGACCGTTTCAACTGGAAATGCCGGGGATTGAACCTGGGACCTTCTGCATGCCAAGCAGAGGCTCTGCCACTGAGCCAGGGTCTCAAGTCAAGGTCTTTCCCATCACATCCTGCCTGGTCCTTTTAACAGGAGATGCCAGGGATTGAACCTGGGACCTCCTGTACGCCAAGCAGAGGCTCTGCCACTGAGCCACAGACCTTCCCCAAATTGAAGGCGAGCACGACCCCTTCCCCGCATCTTTCCCTCCTGCCGGGTGGCTCCTGACCCGCTGAGGCAGTCCTGCTTGCCTGACCCTCGTGCGGCAGATAAATCCAGGAGTGTTCAAGGTCAGGACTCGGACTAAGGCTGGCACATCCACAGAGAAGAAGGGAAAACAGAGATGCCCTTGAGCGGAGAGGGCACGTACGGCAGGAGACAGCCTTGTCTAATGCGTGCATGGCCCTCTTCTGCTCGCAACAAATCAAGCCAAACGAGGCTCTCTTTCCCCAAGGCAGCGAGGTCATGAGGACTAGTAGCACCTCTTGCAGTGGAGATGGCAGACGTCCGCCTCACCCGCTCACTCCCACAAGGCCGTTTCTATCACATGAACAGATAAACGTGTCTTCACGGGGGGTGGGGGAGGCAGATCTGTTTGAAAACGAGTGACTTCTCTAATCAAAAAGGAGGTGGGCAAAATCGAGGAGGTGCAGAAGAGAGCGACGAGGATGATCAGGGGTCTGGAGGCTGAGCCCGTTGAGGAAAAGCTGAGGGCCCTGGGAACGTTAAGTCTGGAGAAGAAGAGACTGAGGGGGGACATGATCAGTGTTCCCTCTAAGCTGAGTTAGTGTGAGCTTCCTCACAGTTCTTTAGCCTCCGACTCAAGCATTTTTGTCTCCGCTCAGGGAGGAGGGCTCCAGAGCAAACTAATTCATGCAGTAGCCAAATTGCTTGCTCACAACTTTAATGCCAGGAGCTCACAAGGTAGAATTTTTGCTCACAGGACTATACAGCTTACAGGGACCATTGGACATTACTGCTCTCTTTAAATATCTGAAAGGCTGTCATTTGGAGGAGGGCAAGGAGCCGTTCCCGTTGGCAGCAGAGGAGAGGACCTGAAGCAACGGGCTTAATTACACGCAGAAAGGTATCGGCTGGATATTAGGAAAGACTTTTTCACGATCAGAGTGGTTCAAAGGTGGAATCAGCTGCCTACGGAGCTGCTTGGCTCCCCTTCACTGACAGCTTTCGAGAAGAATCTGGATGAATATTTGTCAGAGATGCTTTAGGCTGGTCCTGCACTGGGCAGGGGGTTGGACCAGATGGTCTGTATGGCCCCTTCCAACTCTGTTTTATTCCTCGCAGGGGTTATTTAAGACCACCAAGGAATGGCAACCCACCTCTGCCTCTCACATGCTTGGAAAGCCCCTTGCTGCACCATGAGTTGGGAACTAAGCAAGGTCCCTACTTGGATGGGGGACCACCAAGGAAGGCTCTGCAGAGGAAGGCAAGGGCAAACCACCTCTGCTTCTCACTTGCCTGGAAAGCCCCTTGCTGGGGTCACCGTGAGTTGGAAGCCAAGCAGGGTCAGTACTTGGATGGGAGACCACCAAGGAACACTCTGCAGAGGAAGGCCATGGCAAACCACCACTGCTTCTCGCTTGCCTTCAAAGCCCCTTGCAGGGGTCTCCATAAGTGGGAAGCTAAGCAGGGTCGGTACTTGGATGGGAGACCACCAAGGAAGGCTCTGCAGAGGAAGGCAAGGGCAAACCACCTCTGCTTCTCGCTTGCCTTGAAAGCCCATTGCTGGGGTCGCCAGACGTTGGAAGCTACGTAGGGTTGGTTCTTGGATGGGAGACCACCAAGGAAGGCTCTGCAGAGGAAGGCAAGGGCAAACCACCTCTGCTGCTCGCTTGCCTTGAAAGCCCATTGCTGGGGTCGCCAGACGTTGGAAGCTACGTAGGGTTGGTTCTTGGATGGGAGACCACCAAGGAAGGCTCTGCAGAGGAAGGCAAGGGCAAACCACCTCTGCTGCTCGCTTGCCTTGAAAGCCCATTGCTGGGGTCGCCAGACGTTGGAAGCTACGTAGGGTTGGTTCTTGGATGGGAGACCACCAAGGAAGGCTCTGCAGAGGAAGGCAAGGGCAAACCACCTCTGCTGCTCGCTTGCCTTGAAAGCCCATTGCTGGGGTCGCCAGACGTTGGAAGCTACGTAGGGTTGGTTCTTGGATGGGAGACCACCAAGGAAGGCTCTGCAGAGGAAGGCAAGGGCAAACCACCTCTGCTTCTCGCTTGCCTTGAAAGCCCCTTGCTGGGGTCGCCATAAGTGGGAAGCTAAGCAGGGTCGGTACTTGGATGAGAGACCACCCAGGAAGGCTCTGCAGAGGAAGGCGATGGCCAACCACCTCTGCTTCTCCTTTGCCTGGAGTCGCCAGAATGCAGCAGCAACTTGACAGCACTTGCCACACACGCAGAGGGGTTGCTTCAGGTCTTGGAGTCTCGGCAGGAGAAAACGGCTCCTCTCCCCCAAACCCAAACCCAACCAGAGCAAGGAAACTGCAGATGGGTGGGGTTCCGCTTCCCCCTCCTTAATGGCCCCTCCACACCGCGCAACTCAACGGCTGACCTGATTCCACACCTTGGTCTGCCTCGACCGTATCTCCCTTGGTCTTTGCACACTGACCTGCCCGGCTGCAGTGGCCCCGTTTGTGGCTACATCCCTGGTTCAATTCCGGCCACACCCACCCACCCCTTTGGCTGAAGACACAGAAGACTTGCTCTTACCGTACACCCAGGCGACCACCACGCACTCCCAGAAGGCCTGCCACAGAAGCGTCGTGCCGCTTGCCGAGTAGTAGTCGAACAGCTGGAAGACATACATGCCCCCCTGAGGGGAGCGGCAGGGGGGTGTCAGGGGTGGGTGAAGACGCCAGGGGCACACTATTTTATTTCTTTACTTTACGGATTCCCTGCCTTTCCCCTCAACGGGGACGCAAAGCATCTTACATTGTTCTGCCCTCTTCTTAAAATCCTCACAACAACCCTGCAAGGTAGGTTAGGCCGACGGGTCACCCAAGGAGCTTCGTGTGAAAAAATATATACAGATGTGTGCTCGATGCCCACAGAACGATACCATAACAAATGAGACAAGATTAAAGCCATAACAACATTTCGTGTCTGATGGTCAAAAAACAACAACACAACTTATTCCTTCGTAGAAAAAATACAAAGGTCGATAAAGCTTCACACAGCAGTCTGCTCCAGACTCTCTCAAGCTATATCTCTCTAACAGTCTTGTGAGGTAAATCCCCAAAAGCAACCAGCTCCAAATTCAACCAATCTGTGTCTCTCTTTCAGTCAACACTTTTTCCGGATAGCTAAGCGTTTCAGACCTCTGGTCTTTCCTCAGGAACCAATCCTATATAGGAATCTTATGTTCACTCTTACATTCAAGTTGACACTTTCATTGATTTACGTACTCTTATTTCCAAGCGTGCCGCTGCCGCTGCCAAAGTAAAATGGACCCACACGATAGGCTTTAATCTCATCTCATTTGTTATTGTATCGTTCTGTGGGCATCTAGCAGACATCAGTATATATTTTTCCATACTAGTCTGTCTTGGGGCAGTGTGTTATTCTTGTGGATTGATCACCTAATCAGCTTCCCTGGCAGAGCCGGAATTCGAACCTGGGTCTCCCAGATCATAGCTCAACACTCTAACCACTATGCCACACTGGCTCTCTGCAGGAGGAGGAGGAGGAGATTGGATTTATTTTGTTGTTCAGTCGCACAGTCGAGTCCGACTCTTCGCGACCCCATGGACCAGATCCCGCCAGGCCTTCCTGTCTTCCGCCGTCCTCTGAAGTTGGCTCAATGTCATGTTCGTTGCATCTATGACACTGTCTAACCATCTCATCCTTTGCCGTCCCCGTCTTCTGTGACCTTCAATCTTTCCCAGCATTAGGGTCTTCTCTAGTGAGTGCTCCCTTCTCATTGGGTGGCCAAAGTATTTGAGCTTCAGTTTCATTATCTGGCCTTCCAGGGAACAGTCAGGGTTGATTTCCTTTAGGATTGACTGATTGGATCTCCTTGCAGTCCAAGGGACTCTCAAGAGTCTTCTCCAGCACCATAGTTCAAAAGAATCTATTCTTCGGCGCTCGGCCTTCCTTATAGTCCAACTCTCGCAGCCATACATGACTACTGGGAATACCATTGCTTTGACCATGCGGACTTCTGTTGGCAGGGTGATGTCTCTACTTCTTATCATGCTGTTTAGGTTTTATTTTATTGGATTTATACCCCGCCCTAAACTCGGAGTCTCGGAGCAGCTTACTATCTCCTTTCCCTTCCCCTCCACACAACAAACACCCTGTGAGGTGGGGGGGGGGGCGGCGGCCAAGAGAGCTCTTTCCAGAACTCTCGGTGAGAGAGCAGCTCGGAGAGAACTTGTGACTGAGCCAAGGTCACCCAGCTGGCTGCATGTGGAGGAGTGGGGGAATCAAACCCGGTTCTCCCAGATTAGAGTCCACCACTCTTAACCACTGCACCAAACTGGACTTGGGTCTTATGCCCTCTACTGCCACTTCCCCAGATCAGCCCTGCCTTCCAGTTTTCCTGGCATTTAGAGAGAAGGCTGAGGCCAATAGCAGACATAAAGTAGAAATATATCTTATTGCTCGGTTAAAATTCCCCACGCGTTATCGCTAACAGGCTTCGCCGGGGGACTCTGTAATATGTAGTATGCAAATACATTACTGGGTCCTCATAAAACGGCAAAGCAAGGCTTTGTTTTGCTCTCTTAGGCGCTGGTTGCCGCTCTCCGATTCTCCTTTCTCCATTGCAGGGTTTTAACCGGGGCCAGACCTCCCCGTTCGGTAACCCTCGGCCCCTTCCCAGGGCAGCCCGGCAGCCCAGGGGAGCTGTAACTAACACCCTCTCCCTCCTTTTGCATTAAGAAACTCCCCATTTTGTGGCAGCCAAAGAAGACCCGCTCTGACCTGGACGGCCCAGGATAGCCCGATCTTGTCAGATCTCAGAAGTCGAGGGTTGCTATGCAGAGGCAGGCAAGGGCAAACCACCTCTGTTCGTCTCTTCCCTGACCCTGGTGGCCCAGGCTCGGAAGCTAAGCAGGGTGGGCCCTGGTTAGTACTTGGATGGGTCACCACCAAGGAAGTCGAGGGTTGCTATGCAGAGGCAGGCAAGGGCAAACCACCTCTGTTCATCTCTTCCCTTGGTGGCCCAGGCTCGCCCAGTCTTGGAAGCTAAGCAGGGTGGGCCCTGGTTAGTACTTGGATGGGTCACCACCAAGGTAGGCGAGGGTTGCTACGCAGAGGAAGGCGATGGCCAACCACCCCCGTTCGCCTCTGGCCTTGAAAACCCTACGGGGTCGCCGAAAGTTGGCTGGGACTTAACTTGGCAACTGGGAAGCCACTCAAACAACAGAAGACAGAGAGGAGTGGTTTCGCTGTCGCCTGCCTCTCCTGTCCAAGGACTGACTAGGACTGACCCTGCTTAGCTCCTGAGGTCTGATGAGACAGGGCTAGCCAGAGCCATCCAGGTCAGGGCAGAGACGAGCAGAGGAGGGTTGCCGTTGCCTGCCTCTGCCTAGCAACCCTGGAGTTCCTTGGTGGTCTCCCATCCAAGGACTAACCAGGGCTGACCCTGCTTAACTTCTGAGATCTGCCAAGATAAGGCTAGCCTGGGCCATCCAGGCCAGGGCAGAGACAAACAGAGGTGGTTTGCCGTTGCCTGCCTCTGCGTAGCAACCCTGGAGTTCCTTGGTGGTCTCCCATCCAAGTACTAGCCAGAACCAACCCTGCCTAGCTTCTGAGATCTGCCAAGATCAGGCTAGTCTGGGCCATCCAGGCCAGGGCAGAGACAAACAGAGATGGTTTGCCGTTGCCTGCCTCTGCATAGCAACCTCGGTCTTCCATGGCAGTATCCCATCCAAGTACTAACCAGGGCCGAGCCGGCTTAGCTTCTGAGATCTGATGAGATCAGACTCCCTGGGGCTATTCAGGTCCAAGCAAGAGATGTGCAGAGGTGTTTTGCCCTTGCCTGCCTCTGTGCAGCAACCCTGGGCTTCCTTGGCGGTCTCCCATCCAACTACTAACCAGGGGCCAACCCTGCCTAGCTTCCGAGAGCTGATAAGATGGGGCTCGCCTGGGCCATCCAGACCAGGGCTGAGGGACCGTTAAAGGTAAAGGTTCCCTTGCTCAAAAGCCAGTCGAGTCCGACTCTAGGGTTGCGGTGCTCATCTCCGTTTCAAAGCCGAAGAGCCAGCGCTGTCCGAAGACGTTTCCGTGGTCATGTGGCCGGCATGACTAAACACCAAGGCACACGGAACGCTGTTACCTTCCCACCGAAGTGGTACCTATTTATCTACTTGCAATTTCTTGCTTTCGAACTGCCAGGGTGGCAGGAGCCGGAACTAGAGACGGGAGCTCACTCCGTCATGCGGCACACTCGGGTCTCGAACTGCTGAACTACTGACCTTCCACAGCCTGCAGTTCAGCGTCTTAACCACTTGAGCCACCGCAGCTCCTAGAGGGACCGTTAGCCCCCCACAAATATCAGGATCCTGGATCTGCATTTCTGCAATACTTTCCCTGTTTTATCTCGAGCGATCGAGCGCTTCAGATCTTTAACTGACACTGTTCGCTCCCAGGGCTGCCTCCTCCTCCCGGCTGACATTAAATGCCGACCCCTCTCCTGTTTTGCAGCTGGTTCTCTTTCTGTCCGGGTCACCCTCGCCTTCCCGCGGGCCGTGTTAATCTCTGCTTCGGAAAAGGGGCACGTGAGCCGAGCACAGCCTGACCCGAGAGACGCCAAGCCGCTTGTAAAGCTGCTCAGCCGTTTGATCTAAACAAGTCTCGAGGAACACCTGCGGGCCAACGTGAGTCACCTGAAAGACGCGCACGCCCCCAGCTTGGCTCCGAAATACGAACCGAGACGCACTGCTGCGCTCTGAGCATCTTCACGATACCTTTCCGGCTCCAAGGCCCAGGGGACGACGTCAAGGGCACTGGCAGGTTCAAGCAAGCTTTATTTCCCCCCCTGTGCTGCACCCGAACTGCAGGTGAGCGACTGCATGTCTGAATATCCTGGACATTGGTGGCACCTGGACATTGGCATCTACAAGCATAGGCAGCTTTAAGAGGGGACTGGATAAACATACGGAGCAGGGGCCCATCAGTCGCTATTGGCCACAAGGTCTAGATGGAACACTCTGTCTGGGGCAGGGAGGCTCTGTGTTCTCGGGACTTGGGGGGCTACAGCGGGAGGGTTTCTGGAGTCTTGGCCCCGCCGGGGGACCTACAGATGGCACCTGGGTTTTGGGCACTGTGTGACACAGAGGGTTGTGCTGGCAGAGTAATTAACACAGCGACGGTGCACAACCTGATTAAAGAGCAGATAAAGGTTTATTTAGGAACTAACATACTTGATAGGAAAGAGGAGAGATGGGGTCCTAACGACATCTCTAGCTGGGAGAGAGGGTAAGGCACAGCGTGGCACTTCCGAGATGATGGGGGAAATTGAGAGTAGCAAGTTGAAGACAGACAAGGAATGACACGTAACAGGAGAGAGAAGGTGCTGCTGACTATCCTATCTAATTGTCTTCTTGTTGTCCCCTGCAGGGTCTTCTTCTCTTCTTCTTTGTACACCAGACATTGTCCTTTTCCAACACCCCTTTCTCAAGGCCTAGTGTACAACATCGACAAGATTCACCTTCTTACATAGACTTTCAAACTTTTCTCAAGAAAGGGGCTTGGGGAGGACGTCTGCAACCATTTCCTCTGCACAACGGTATTCCAACTCAACAATCCCTCGCTCTCTCGCTCATTTCTTACTAAGGCCCTGTATCGGCCTGTCATCAAGTATAGCAATACAGGGATGGGGCTTTCACACAGTGATTCTCTTCCTGTTAATGAGCCGCCCCCTGAAGCATTATGGTCGTTTCAAACTGCGCCGCTTTCCCTCTGTCCCTTTTCACCTCGCGCACGATCTTCCTTGGAAGTTTTCTTTAAAACATTCAATCGGCAGCACTTTGGCGCTGAAACAGGACCTCAAATTGGCGCTGTGGCGGCAATGTTGAGATGCTGGGACTCCACTGAGACACACGCGATCACGACTGTTGTCGCCCAGAAACGAGGACAGATGTGGCTCACTGGAGAGCGGGTTTAAGCGGGAGCGTTGGGCTTCAGCGATTGCTGCGACAGATGTTTCTATGGCCTGACCGGGTGGCTATCCAGGTCAGGGCGTTCAGATGTCGAACGGTTCCATCACAGTCCTCCTTGTCTTCCTTGCGTAAAATCAGGTCATCCGTGTAAGTCAGAATGTAAGTGTCAAACTCTGCTCCGCTTAGTTTGCCATGGACGTGGGGGAAGGGGAAACTCCCACGGAGTGGGTGTGTGTGAATGCGAGTGTGTGGATCGTGCTATCGTAGACGCTGTAGCTTTCCCGGAAGAAGCCTTCCTCCCAGAGGAGCGGTCCTTGAAGCCTTTGGTGCCAGCTTGCTAGGGTATAGATAATGGGATCGTGTATTTCCCAGGGGTGGGGGGTGGGGCCACGCAATGGCTAGGCGGGGATGAATGCAATGTGTGATTGGTCACCCATATTAGTGGGGTCTTGTTTGAATTAACTATAACCAGGGGTCATTTCCTGCCGGAGTGCCCCGGAGCGGTGCTCCGGCAGTAAGGAAACCAGGCCCCGCCCCCCACCTTCCTGGCCCGCTCGTGGAGAGACTCGGGGAGGGGGGATTTAAATGCCTGGGTTCCCTGCCCGATTTTCTCCAGGTGCCCTGCAACCAAGGGGCACCTGGAGAAGATCGGGCAGGGGACCCAGGCAAGTCTGCCTCCCTTCCCTGCCCTTCTCCAACCAGCCTGCCACGGCGGGTTGGCTGGAGGGGGAGCTGGCAGACATGCCCACCTTTCCCCCTGAGCCTCTCTGCTTTTGCGGAGAGATTCAGGGAAGGGGGGGATTTAAACTCATTTGCATATCCTTAACTCATTTTAAACATGCCTGCCCTTTGTCAGGGGGTGTGGCATATGCAAATGAGCACATGCACCTCTTTTTCTAGGAAATGACCCCTGTCTATAACTGTACCTGTACCCACCAAAACTTTCAGTTCCAACACAGTACTGTTCTGGTCTGGATCATGTCTATTTCTCAATAAACAAATCACTGCCAAAGAGAGTGTTGTTGGGAGCAACTTGTCTGGAAGCCTGACAGTAAGTCCACTTGTTGTCCATCGTTCTGCCTTGCCGTGCTCAAATCCTTCCTCAGTTAGCATTTGATGAAGTTTCTTGTTCCAACATTCCACAGCCTGTTTTCAGTCCCTATATGCTCTTTTGCAGTTTACACCCGAGTTGCTTGTCTTTGAATTGTTCAAATCCCGGTGGCTGTTCCCTGTAAACATCTTCCTTTATTTCTCCGTGTCGAAAAGCAGTCATTGTGCCCAGATGTTCCACCTGCAAATTCCATGCTGCTGTGATGCTCAAAAGCACTCTTACTGAAGTACGTCTCACCACTGGTGAGAAGGTTTTGCCATAGTCTTCTCCAAACTTCTGAGAGTATCCTTAAGCAACCAATCTGGCTTGGTATTTTTGTAATTCCCAGTTTGGTGTAGTGGTTAAGTGCGCGGACTCTAATCTGCCTGGTTCGCGTACTTTGAGCCAGTTCTAACACTTTGTCAGACTCCTGCAGCAATCAGTTCCCAACAGCTTTCATTCAAAGTAGTAAAGTTTATTGAGACATGAAAAGTATGCAGGTAGGTAGCAGTGTTAATTGCTTCCCCCCAATACATGTCAGGTATCTCTGCCTCAAGAAGCATATATCTGCACATTTCAGGGAGAGAGCAATTTTTCCTTTCTGCTACACCATTTGGCTCTGGAGCACTGTTCCCTCTCAGCTGAGTCAGTGTGAGCTAGCACACAGTTTTTTAGCCTCCGGCTCACACATGTAAACTGATGCTCCATTCCTTGTACAGCCAAATAATTCTTCATTTCATGTCCCACACATTCTCCTCCATCATCAGTGCGGACTGCTGGTGGCTTTCTTTGAAATCGGTTACTGACCATTGCCACATATGCTTTAAGTTTTTCTAGCACTTGACTTTGTTTGGTGTACTGGTTAGGTGCACGGACGCTAATCTGGGAGAACCGGGTTTGATTCCCCACTCCTCCACTTGCAGCTGCTGGATGACCTTGGGCAAGCCACAGTTCTGTCAGAGCTGTCCTTGAAAGGGCAGTCCTCAAAAGAGCTCTCTCAGCCCCACCTCCCTCACAGGGTGTCTGTTGTGGGGAGGGGAAGGGAAAGGGACTCCGAGTGAAGTGCTGGGTATAAATCCAATCTCTTCTCTTCTTCTCTTTAATTAAGTAGGTCACGGTATATCTCGAAAAGTCCTCAATAAAAGTCAGCACATATTTATTTCCATTAGGGGTTTGCGTTTTCATTGGTCCACAGACATCACTGTGTATCATCTCTAGGGGTCACTGCGTCTGGCTTTTCTCATGCCTTTTCTTAAAGCTAGGTTTCACCCCCTCCGCTTGAATGCAATGCATACATTTTCAACAGCACATTTGCTCATCTGCAAGTCTTTTGTTAAATTCTGGCTTTCAAGTTGGCCAATTGCATCATTGTCTTTGTGTCCCAACAGTCTGTGCCATAGCCAGAAACAATTCTTGTGATCACAATGTTTGGTAAAGTTTGCTTTCTGCGTGCAAGTCTCAAGAGCATATAAATCCTGATGCACTTCACCAATTGCAATCAACTGTCTCCTCTGTCTGATATAGCATTTTTCTCCAAAAGATGTAATCATGCCTTTCTTCGCGAGTACTCTCACAGAAATAAGATTATTTGCCAGTTCTGGGACATAAAGGCAGTCTTTAACAAAGATATTTTGACTCTCAACACAAGGGAGTTTGCATTTTATGGTTCTGTCATTATAGACCTTTCATCTGCAATACTTAATATCTCTTTCTTTTCTTCATCTAATGTTTCAAATAAATCTTTATGAGCACACATGATTACATAAATTACCCCCCTTCCTTCATCTTAGTACTGGAAGGTTTCCTTTGTAGATAAAGCTGGCTCTTTAACGAGGAATGCAGCCTTTCCAGCTCACACCACACAGCTTTGGCTGCTGGCATCTGAATTACTTTGAATACATTTCTGTCAGTGAAACCCTTGTTTATGGCCCCTCTTGCCTTTTCATTGTTGGAGTCTCAGGTTCTCTGCTCTGCCGAGTCATCATCTCCTGGTTGGGCATCCTGGATAACGTCCCATAATCCTCTTTCAAGGAGGTGACTCTTCATTTGTTCTCTCCAAATTAGATAACTGTTCTCCATGAGCCTATCTATCCAGTGACCATGCTGTGAACCACAGGAGGTTGTCACCTTTGTTCTCACCTGCTCATGCCTCTGGTGAACTTTCTACCTTTAATCAGAGATGTGCTTAATCTGGGCCACCATAACCCCTTGTTGGCAGAGTAATTAACACAGCAATGGTGCACAATCTGTTTAAAGAGTAGATAAAGGTTTATTTAGGAACTAACATACTTGATAGGAAAGAGACAGAGATAGGTTCCTAGTGACATCTCTAGCTGAGAGAGAGGGTAAGACTCAGTGTGGCACTTCCAAGATGAAGGGGGAAATTGCCCTGAGACAGACAAGGAATGACACAATAAGAGAGAAGGTGCTGACCTCACTATGCTATCTATTTGTCTTCTTGTAGGCCGCCTGCAGAGTCTTCTTTGTACACCAGACAATGCCTCTTCCAACAGGTTGGACTGGATGGGCCACTGGTCTGATCCAACATGGCTTCTCTTATGCTCTTATGTCTGGCGCAGGGATGCTCTGTATTCTTGGTGCTTGGGGGGCAACAGTGGGAGGGCTTCTGGAGTTCTGGCCCTGCTGGTGGACCTTCCAATGGCACCTGGGTTTTTGGCCACTGTGTGACACAGAGTGTTGATGGGCCATTAGCCTGACCCAACACGGCTTCTTTTATGTTCCGAATCCCCCACTACTACAACTGATCTCCAGACAATCAAAATCCACCCCCCTGGAGAAAATGGCTGCTTTGGAGGGCAGACTCTATGGCATTATACCCTGTTGAGGTCCCTTCTCTCCAAAGTCCACCCTCCTCAGGCTCCACCTTCTCTCAAATCTCCAGGTACTTCCCAACCCAGAACTGGTAACCCTAATATCACCCCCTGCCAAATGAAAACTCTCCACCTGTAGAAAGCTAACATGTAAGGTACAGGCTGAGACTAACATGCTATCTTTCTATATGCGGACTTTCAAAGCGGGGGTGTGTGCCGTTTAGGCCTGCCAAATCTCACCAAATCGCGGCGGGGTATCTGCATGTCTTTGCAGAATCCTTGCTGCGGGGACGGCGAGACGCGTTGCACCGCCGTCGCCACGACATGACGCTTTGTGTCGCTCTGGCAACAGGGCTGTTTGGAGCCCCGTTGCCAGAGTGACACGTAGTGTCAGATCCTGGCGACGGTGGGTGCAGCGCATCTCGCTGTCCCCGCGGCAAGGATTCTGTGAAGACCTACGATCCCTCGCCGCGACTTGGCAACCCTAGTGCCGTTTCTCCTCCAGTTAGTAATGTTGCCAACTGCCTGTAAGAAAAAAGGGTATTGTCCCTTTAACAGGGGTGTTATTTACCAAGTGATGTAATTGACCTCCATTGCCATGAAAAGTATCCTCTACCTGTTCCCACACATTAAGCCTCAGTAAAAGGGAGAGGGCATTTTTCTACAGGCCAGCTGGCAACCCAATCAGTAAGAACCCTAAGTAAAGCCCTACTTCCTTACACACTAGCTGTCTACACGCAGAGAGTTTTGAGAACCAATGTGGCATGCTAATTAAGAGTGTCAGACTAGTATCTAGCAGACCCAGGTTCGAATTCTAACTTGTGCCATGGAAGCTCATGGGACAACCACAGGCCAGTCGCACTCTCTCAGCCTAACCTACCTTGCAGGGTTGTTGTGAGGATAAAATGGAGAAGAGGAGAAGGATCTAACCCACTTTGTGTCCGTATTGGGGAGAAAGGTGGAATAAATGAATTCAATCAATCAACCAGGGGTGAATTTCTACACACAATTTCTCACCTGCTGTTTAGATTCAACCCAGCCCCTAATCCTTTCATTCCTTGATTCTGCTGACAGTATAAATTCTCTGCAGGTCTGTCTTGCTACTTGCATGAGGAAAATATTCCTTTTGTATACTGTGTGGCTCCCCACAGAGAATGTACACCAAGTGACCAAGTTACAGGGATCCTGTGGTACCCTGGGGTATGCCAACTAGGGGTGTGCAAAAAAAAATCAATATTTTTGGGGTTCAGTTGTACTGAACCCAAAAAATATGGGTATTTCCTGATATTGGTACGATATTGGGATTCGGAAAATAATCGGAATTGCCGAATTCATTCAGCTCTATTATACCCTATGTGGACTGTCCCCGTAAGGAATAAAAAAGAAGGGATTGAAACTTTAAATGCTTGCTGAGTTCACTCGCCAAGTCATGCCACGCCATCTGCGATTGAAATCAGCAAGCGTTTAAAATTTAAATCTCTTCTGAGCTTACTTCCCGAGTTGCACTGCCACCGCGGCACAACTCAGTGAGTGAACTGAACTCAAAAGGCATTTAAAGCGACTGCGGCTTTTATTCAGGCGTGGCTACTTCAGTAGCCGAATACAGACCTCTGATCTGTATTCAGCTGAATAAATACCTGAAAAACACCAATAAGGTATTTTTCGAGTATTTATTCGGCTCGGTATATACTAACTGCATACCCCTAATGCCAACTACTTTTATCACACGCAAAGTGACCACGAGTAACCACAAGGGGTCTTTATGCACACCCAGGATCAAGGGGACAGGTTCTCAGGAGCAAAGGGGGTGGGGGGTGTTGGGTGGAGTCCTACGTCTCCCTCTTTGGAAATAATGTCTCACTGAATGTGCATTTGTGGGTCAAGCCAAAGGTACTTCCACGAACTAAGCATAGATCCTGCTTTGCGAAATAAACTACATAGTTCAGATCTAAAGTTTTACAAGCGGATAATTGGGCAGAAGGTGAAACTGGAGAAGCCTTGGGCAGAGGAGTAAGCCCTGCTGTATTCAGAGGGACCTACTCTGAGATACGTGCGCACCCAACGACAACCTTTAACCTGTTCAGCCTGAAAGCATGGCTAACATAAACCACCTGGGACAAGTTTATATCGGGGTCCCCATCGTTGGTGCCTAACCCACGGACACTGTTCCTGGTGCCTGCCAAATGCTTCAGAAAGTGGGCAGGGCTAGGTGGGGCTTTTGCCCAGCGGGGCTTCTGATTGGCCGTGCAGATTAAAAGCCACCCTGTTAACCAGAACTTCTGCCTGAAATGTTGAAGAGGTACTATTAGAAGAGAAGGGATTGGATTTATACCCCACCCTTCACTCGGAGACTCAGAGCAGTTTACAAACTCCTTTCCCTTCCCCTCCCCACAACAGACACCCTGTGAGGTGGGTGGGGCTGAGAGAGCTCTGACAGAAACTGCTCTTTTTCAAGGATAGCTCTGACAGAACTATGGCTTGCCCAAGGGCATCCAGCCAGGTGCAAGTGGAGGAATACACACACACACACACACACACACACACACACACACACACACACATATACAGGGCTATTTTTGGGCAGGAACGCACAGGAACGGAGTTC
>NW_015160333.1:79137-84907 GCF_001447785.1 Gekko japonicus
GAAGGATCGGGGAGGCATTTAAGGGCCAGCTTGCCAGGCATCCCGCAGCCGTGGGGCAACTGGGCAAGTCAAGGGAAGACATGGGGGTGTGGCCTAATATGCTAATGAACCATGATGTTGGGGCGTGTGGCCTATTATGCTAATGAGTTTCTGCTGTTGGGTGTGGCCTATTATGCTAATGAGTTCCTGCTGGGCTTAAAAATTCGTTCCCTAATATTTTGTGGTTGGCCCCCCTTCCTACAGCAGCCATTTTGTGACTGTGCCCGCCACCCTGTGTTAGGATTCCAAAGGTGCCCACAGGTCCAAAGAGCCTGGGGACCACTGGTGTATATGGTTCTTTCTGCCTTTATTTTAGGGCGATAACGAAAAGCATACATATTTTAAACAAATAATCAATTTAGGAGCAGGGCTTTCATGACTTCAATGGTACAACCCCTTTGTCCTTGACTTTCACCGTGGATCAAACAGTGGAGATAGAAAATCAGTGCTGGGGGGCAGGCAGCATGGTGCCAGAGTGGTGTAGTGGTTAGAGAACCGGGTTCAAGTCCCAACTCGGCCCCAGAAGCTCAGTGGTCAATCTCGGGCCAGTTGCTCTCTCTTTCAGCCTGGGCTCCCTCGCCGGGCTGTGGTTATTTCTTTATTTAATTTATTTATTTTATACCACCCCTTTCTCCTCAATGGGGACCCAAGGTGGCTTACACCCTTCTCCTCTCCTCCATTTTATCCTCACAGCAACCCTGTGAGGTAGGTTAGGCTGAGAGAGCGTGATCGGCCCAAGGTCACCCAGCGAGTGAGCTTCTGTGGCACAAGCAGGGATTCGAACCTGGACCTTCCAGAGACTAGCCCGACATTCTTAACCACTTCAGATAAAAGAGAACAATGTTGTAAGATGCTCTGGGACCCCGCTGGGGAGAGAAGTGGGGTACGAATAAATAAAAAGAAAAGAAATGAAGTCCAATGCTCCCTCTAAGCTGTGGAGTCTGGTGAGCAAAAATTCTACTTTGTGAGCTCCTGGCATTCAAGTTGTGAGCGAGCGGTTTGGCTCCTGCATAGATTAGTTTGCTCTGGAGCCGTCCTTCCCTGAGTGAAGACAAAAATGTGTGAGCCGGAGGCTAAAAAACTGTGAGCTGGCTCACACTCACTCAGCTTAGAGGGAACACTGGCAGTGCCCCACCATGACGTTGCTTCAGGAAGAGCCATCTCTTAAACGTTCCCCCCAGTGACATGAGATCTTGCTGTGGAGGATGAATCGGTCCCCATACTGGGGGGGGGGGCGGGGACGGAAAAGGAGACCCGTTTGGACTTTCTGCCTCAAGAAACACCAAAACGGTTTTTCGACCGTCCAGCCTCCCCCCCCCCCCCGCCCCTTCCTACGTTTTAGCAGAAAGCGGGAGGTCCGCTCTGCGTATCGGTCCACATCCCCCCCCCCGCCAAACCCCACCACCGACTGCAGGGTTTCCATGACAGCCGTACCTCGGTCACCATGGACATCTCGATGAGAAAGCAGACGAGGCAACACACAGCGACCGTGACCTCTCTCTGGAATCGGAAGGCGTAGGAGGCCGGGAAGAAATCCAGGATGCCGGTGATAAAACCCTCCACGCCCACAAACTGTGGTGTGACGGGAGAAAAGGAGATTGTGAGATGCACGGCAGGGAAGAAAAAGAAGAGGAGGAGGAGGAGGAAGAAGAGGAGGAGGAGGAAGAAAAAGAAGAGGAGGAGGAGGAGGAGGAGGAGGAGCTCCGGAGCAAACTGATTTATGCAGGAGCCAAATTGCTCGCTCACGGCTTTAATGCCGGTAGCTCACAAAGTAGAATGTTTGCTCATGAGACTCCACAGCTTAGAGGGAGCATTGCTTAGAATACTGAATGCATGCAAGGGATATTAGGATGTCTGCTGACGTCGCAGCATTTCTGGGAGGTGGATGTAGGGCCAAGGGCCCTCCCCGCCTGACGGGAGAGAATGAAGAGTCCCAGACCACTTCCCACAATTAGAAAAGACACCTTCAGACATTTCTCTGCTAGTCTGACCAATGCTCCCTCTAAGCTGTGGAGTCCCGTGAGCAAAAATTCTACTTTGTGAGCTGCTGGCATTCAAGTTGTGAGCCAGCGATTTGTCTGCTGCATAAATTAGTTGGCTCTGGAGCCGTCCTTCCTGAGCCGAGACAAAAACGTGTGAGCCAGAGGCTAAAAAACCGTGAGCTGGCTCACACTAGCTCAGCTTAGAGGGAACATTGAGTCTGACATATTTACTGCTTTTCAACTGTTGACCTGATAACCTTAACTTGTTGTTTAGTGTCACTTTCTATATCTTGATCATCAACGTGTTGCATGTTAATTTGCTGTTCATTCTCTGGCTATAAGTCTGAACCTTTTTTTTTTTTGCCATTCTACATATTTGATAAAGTGTGCGCGCACACAAAAGCTCATACCCTGAATAAACCTTTGTCGGTCTTAAAGGTGCCGTTGGGTCTCTAAATCTGTTCTCTCCACAACAGACACCCTGTGAGGCAGGTGGGGCTGAGAGAGCTCTTTCGAGAACTGCCCGTGAGAGAACAGCTCTGATAGAACTCGTGACTGACCCAAGGTCACACCAGCGGCTGCATGTGGAGGAAGAGTGGGGAATCAAACCCAGTTCTCTCCCAGATTAGAGTCCGTGCTCCTAACCACTACACCAAACCACCACCCCTATGCTGCCCCCCGGCTTCAGGACAGTATCCCAGCGTCACTGTCCCTCCTGGTCTACTCCCAGTCCTACTCCCGCTCACCTGGCTATCCAAGCCCAGGAGTAGCAGCATGAAGAAAAAGAGAGCGGCCCAGAGCGGTGCCACTGGCATCAGGGTGACAGCGCGTGGATATGCGATGAAGGCCAGCCCGGGCCCTGTGGAGGCAAAGGAAGAGACGAAGGAAGAGATGTTAGGGAACATTAGGAAAGGGATTGAGAATAAAACACCCAATATTGTAATGCCCTAGTATAGATCTCTGGTGCGGCTTCAGATGGGACACTGTATACTCCCTCTGTATACTGCCTTGGTCAGGCCACACCTGGAGTCCTGCGTGCAGTTCTGGAGGCCTCCCTTCAAAAAGGAGATGGGCAAAACCAAGAGGGTGCAGAAGAGAGCGACGAGGATGATCGGGGGTCTGGAGGCCGAGCCCGACGAGGAAAAGCTAAGGGCCCTGGGAATGTTTAGTCTGGAGAAGAGGAGGTTGAGGGGGGACAGGACGGCCCTCTTGAAATATCTGAAAGGCTGTCCTTTGGAGGAGGGCAAGGAGCCGTGCCAACTGAGGACCCGAAGCAACGGGTTTAAATTACATGCAGAAAGGTATCAGGCTGGATATGAGGCAAAACTTTTTCACGGTCAGAGTGGTTCAAAGGTGGAATCGGCTGCCTAGGGAGCTGGTGAGCTCCCCTTCGCTAGCTTTAAAGTAGATGGTAACAGCCAAGAAGTGCTTCAGAAAAAGATCCCACTAAAGGAAAACTGTATCCTGACTGCGCTCAATTAATTTTTAAATATTAAAGTGAACAAAATACAAAAATTATTCGTGAAGTACAAAATACATAAGATGAGCAATGTTCCCTCTAAGCTGAGTTATTGTGAGCTGCCTCACCGTTTTTTAGCCTCCTGCTCACACATTTTTGTCTCAGCTCAGGAAGGATGGCTCCAGAGCAAACCAATTCATGCAGCAGCCAAATCGCTTGCTCACAACTTTAATGCCAGTAGCTCACAAAGTAGAATTTTTGCTCACCAAGACTCCACAGCTTAGAGGGAGCATTGAAGATGAGTACAAAATATATTGTTGTTGTTGTTCAGTCACACAGTCGAGTCCGACTCTTTGCGACCCCATGTACCAAGTCCCGCCAGGCCCTCCTGTCTTCCGCTGTCCTCTGAAGTTTGCTCAGTTTCATGTTCGTTGCATCTCTGACACTGTCTAACCATCTCATCCTTTGCCGTCCCCGTCTTCTTTGACCTTCAATCTTTCCCAGCATCAGGGTCTTCTCCAGTGAGTGCTCCCTTCTCATTGGGTGGCCAAAGTAGTTGAGCTTCAGTTTCATTATCTGGCCTTCCAGGGAACAGTCAGGGTTGATTTCTTTTAGGATTGACTGATTTGATCTTCTTGCAGTCCAAGGGACTCTCAAGAGTCTTCTCCAGCACCATGGTTCAAAAGAATCTATTCCTCAGCGCTCGGCCTTCCTTATAGTCCAACTCTCGCAGCCATACATGACTACTGGGAATACCATTGCTTTGACCATGCGGATTTTTGTTGGCAGGGTGATGTCTCTACTTTTTATCATGCCGTTTAGGTTCACCATCGCTTTCCTCCCAAGTAGCAGGCGTCTTTTAATTTCATGGCTGCAGTCACAGTCTGTGGTGATCTGGGATCCCAGGAACGTGAAGTCTGTCACTACTTCCACGACTTCCCCTTCTATTTGCCAAGGAGTGATGGGACTGGATGCCATGATCTTAGTTTTTTTGATGTTGAGCTTCAAGCCCACCTTTGCGCTCTCCTCTTTTATCCTGAGCAAGAGGCTCTTTAGGTCCTCTTCACTTTCTGCCATTAGAGTGGTATCGTCTGCATATCTGCATATATATCTGCATATATACGGGTATTCAATACTTGTTAGTTGTTGTATTGGTTGTTAACGATGCTCTCCGGAATGTTCAATCGTTTCGAAAGGTATCTTCTTCTGAACAGATGAAGGGAAATGAAGAACATGAGATGCCCTATGTAGAATCATCAGGAACTTCCTCTCAGTAACGTTTTGACATATAGAAGAAAATCATGAATTTCTTGAAATGTACCAGTTGAAAAACTGACCAGAGACGTCACATGTTAGGATACAGTTTTCCTATATTGGGATCTTTTCCTGAAGTAGCTTCCTTTCGTTGACAGCTTTCAAGAAGAAGCTGGATGAATATTTGTCAGGGATGCCTTCGGCTGGTCCTGCATTGGGCAGGGGGTTGGACTAGATGGCCTCTAGGGTCCCTTCCAACTCTACGATTCTGTGACACTGTTCACAGTTCTGGTCACCGTCTCTTACAAAGGACATCACAGAACTGGGAAAAGTCCAGAGGAAAGTGACCAAGATGAGTAGGGGGTTGGAGTCCCTTCCCTATGAGGAAAGGCTGAGGCGTTTGGGGCTTTTCAGTTTAGAAAAGGGACGACTAAGGGGGGGACATGACAGAGGTTTAAAAAACGAGGCACAGGGAGGAGAGAGTTGGCAAAGAGACATTTTCCTCCCTCTTCACAAATATCGGAACTCGAGGGCATCCAATGAAGCTGATGGGCAGTAGGTTCAGGACAGACAAAAGGAAATACCACTTTACACAGAGAGGGATCAGAAGGTGGGATGCCCACAGGACTAAACAGCTTTCAAAGGGGGTTAGGTAGATTTATGAAGGATCAGTCTATAAGTGGCTACAAGCCATGGCGACTGAGGGGAACCTCCACATTCAGAGGCACTGATCCTCTGAATCCCAGAGCCAGGAGGCAGCATCAAGGGAGAGGCCTCGGCCTCTCTGCCCCGTTGCTGGCCCTCCAGGGGAACTGGCTGGCCCCTGTGTGAGACGGGAGGCTGGACTGGAGGGACCCTCCCTGGTCTGGCCCAGCAGGGCTCTTCTGATGCTCTTATCAGGGGAAGGCCTCGGCCTCTCTGCCCTGTTGCTGGCCCTCCAGAGGGAATGGCTGGCCCCTGTGTGAGACGGGAGGCTGGACTGGAGGGACCCTCCCTGGTCTGACCCAGCAGGGCTCTTCTGATGTCCTTATCAGGG
>NW_015160333.1:85699-87968 GCF_001447785.1 Gekko japonicus
TTCTGGTGTCCTTCTCAGGGGAAGGCCTCGGCCTCTCTGCCCTGTTGCTGGCCCTCCAGAGGGACTGGCTGGCCCCTGTGTGAGACGGGAGGCTGGACTGGATGGACCCTCCCTGGTCTGACTCAGCAGGGCTCTTCTGATGTTCCAAGTGATCTTTGTTTACTCCCTTTTCCTGGAAAATTAAGTATCCACATTAAGAAGAAGAAGAAGAAGAAGAGATTGGATTTATACCCCGCCCTTCACTTGGAGTCTCAGAGGGGCTCACAAACTCCTTTCCCTCTCCCTCCTCACAACAGACACCCTGTGAGGTGGGTGGGGCTGAGAGAGCTCTGACACAAACTGCTCTTTTTCAAGGGCAGCTGTGCCAGAGCTTGTGACTGACCCAAGGTCACATCAGCAGGTGCAAGTGGAGGAGTGGGGAATCAAACCCGGTTCTCCCAGATTAGAGTCCGCACACTTAACCACTACACCAAACTAGGGTTCCCGACTCCCACTTGGGAACTACCTGAAGACTTGGGGGTGGAGCCAGGGGAGGGCGAGGCTGCAGAGGGAAGGGGCCCCAGCAGGGTATACAGTGCTCCCTCTCTGCCTCCGGGTGGCGGCTGGGGGTCTCCGGCTATTACAGCTGTTCTCCAAGCGACGGAGATCAGTTCCCCTGGAGAAAATGGCCACTTTGTACGGTGGACTCTGTGGCATTGGAGCCCATCGAAGTCCCTCCCCCTCCCCAAACCCCGCCCTCCTCAAACGCCACCCCCCAAATCTCCACGTATTTCCCAGTTTGGAGCCGGCATCCCAATCCAGAGATTCCCACCTTCTAAAGCCGCAGGGGAGCTGATCTCTGCCATCTGCAGCTCGGCTGAAATTCTAAGGGGTCTCCAGCCCCCATCTGGAGGTTGGCAATCGTAGTATTTCCAGGGCTCTTTTTGTAGAAAAAGCCCAGCAGGAACCCATTAGCATAATAGGCCACACCCAACAGCAGAAATCCATTAGCATATTAGGCCACACCCCTCACAGCACAGCTCATTAGCACATTAGGCCGCACCCCCATGTTACCAGAAGTGTGGTTATCCAGCCACACCCACCTTTTGCTTCTTATTCTGTTTACCTGGTTTGTTGTAAAAACCCAGGACTTTTTTGTAGCAGGAACTCCTTTGCATGTTAGGCCACACACCCCTAATGTAGCCAATCCTAATGAGTTTCTGCTGTTGGGTGTGGCCTATTATGCTAATGAGTTCCTGCTGGGCATGGCCAACTTGGGAGGTAGCCAGAACTCCGCTCCTGTGCGTTCCTGCCCAAAAATAGCCCTGAGTATTTCCAAAACTATTTATTTATTTTTTTCATATAACATACCTATAATTAAGAATTCAACCATGGTAATCCCTTATTGTGTAAAAAATAATACTTAACTTTTACAAACAATGAAACATCCACCTATATAGAACCAGGCTTCCTTTGCATAAACTATCGAGACATTTGGCCTAAATCACCGCGGGGATTGGATTATTTTTACTGCAGGAGTCACACTGCCCTAGCGATTTCCACAATTCCGTTTATCGTGGCTTGCAAGCACTGAGGTTGCTAATGACCTTGAAGTCTGCCAATGTGATAATTAAAAAAAAAAAACCCAAAGTTTCTAGCCCTTGTGGGCTACGTGCTGCATATTGCTGAGATTGTAAATAGCTGAAGCAGAGGTCTGTACGGCATTTCCAGGGAACGGCCCACAGTGCCCTGCATGGTTCCACACACACACATCCCCAAGAGTCACAGAGACCGAATAAATTAGACAAAATAAGCACCTCTTATTTGCATAATCCACACAGGTCTCGGGTTGCAATTTTTCTCGGCACAGAAGGTTGGCCGATCAAAAACGTGATTTGTTCAACCGGGTCAGAACAATAGATGGTGTTTTATCACGGACAGAATTCTGCACAGTGCAGTATTTAAAAACAAAAGAAGGGTGCCTCTCTGTATCTATCTCTACAAAACAACGGAGAGGGAAAAACACCTTTACAGATGCACAAGAGCTGATTTTAACAAGTCACTGAAAGAAACCCTTTACAAGTAACTGTTTGCAGGGGTCATTGTGTAGAAAAAGAGGTGCAGGAGCTCATTATCGTATGCCACACCCCCTAGCAACACCCACCACTCAGGCTCCACTGGACTGTTTTGGACTGCTAGCTATTGGGGGGGGGGAACATGCAGATCTGTCCTCGCAGAGGAGGGAGAGCTTGTACCTGAATAAAACTTGGTCTTAAAGGTGCCACTGGAC
>NW_015160333.1:88036-105197 GCF_001447785.1 Gekko japonicus
GGGGGGGCTCTGCAACTTACCTGGCTGCTTCTTGCTCCTTGTGGCCCGACTGAGGGCTGCCAGGAGCAGGGGGCGGGGCTTGTTGCATGTGCCCGCCCCCTGGGCTCCTTACTGCCAGAGCTCCGCTCCTGTGCGCTCCCGCAGGAAATGACTCCTGACTGTTCGTAATGACAAAAGTTTGAGTCCAGCGGCACCTTTAAGACTGACAAAGTTTCATTCAAGGGATAAGCGTTCGTGTGCGGGCACGAGGCGGAGGAAGGCACAACGGAGCCCTGAAGGGGGAGTGGAGCGGAAGGCTCCCGTGATGGCTGGCCGGGAGGGAGGTGGTGAGCCCAAAGGGAAGCGGAGCCTCGAAGACGCGGCAGAGGGAGGAAGGCGGCAAGGAGCGGGGCCTTGGCGAAAGGCGGAGGGGACCGTGCCCAGGGCACAGACCCGCTCGCCCACCAGCTGCCCGGGGTCATGTCGTCCTCATGGGCCCCCAAAGGGGCGGGGCGGGCTGGCTTCCTGGTCGGGGCCGGGCAGCGCATCTCGGGCCAGGCAGGGAAAGACAGCAAGTGGGCAGATGGACACTGGAGCAACTGCTGCATGTGTGGCATGGGGGGGGGGAGACTCGGAGACACATGCCCCAGGTGCATTAATTTAATTGGCGCCCCCCCATGCGCCCCAGAGCCCCCCTCCACAAAATAATCCTGGCTATGAGGCTGGGAGAAATGCTTAGGGGCAGAAAATTAGCATGCTTCTTTGGTGAAACGTGTCGCTCTGAAATAAAAGTGTTACCTTGGCAACCGTAGGAGGGCTCCTAGTGTCCCGGCCCCACTGCTGGACCTCCTGAGGGCACCTGGTATTTGAGGGCACCTGGTATTTGTGGCCACTGTGTGACACAGAGTGTTGGACTGGATGGGCCACTGGCCTGATCCAACATTGGCGTCTCTTATGTTATTAGGAGCTCTCAACCTGGGGCAGGTGATGTTCTGTATTCTTGGTTCTTGGGGGGGGGGGCGGGGGGGGGGCTTCTGGTATCCTGGCCCCACTGCTGGACCTCCTGATGGCACCTGGTGTTTCTGGCCACTGTGTGACAGAGTGTTGGACTGGATGGGCCACTGGCCTGATCCAACATTGGTGTCTCTTATGTTCTTATAAGAGGGGATTGGATAAGCATACGGAGCAGAGGTCCATCAGTGGCTATGAGCCACAAGGGATAGATACAAACTCTTAGGCTGGGGTAAGGGATGCTCTGTCTTCTTGGTGCTTGCGGGGTGGGCTTCTAATGTCCTGGCCCCACTGCTGGACCTCCTGAGGGCACCTGGTATTTTTGACCACTGTGTGACACAGAGTGTTGGACTGGATGGGCCCTTGGCCTGATCCAACATTGGCTCCTCTTATGTTCTTATGTACTTACATTTATACAGGAGCTAGCAATTTAGACAACAGAATATTTGGACTGTTCCCTTCATATTTCGTGTAACTTTGATTCTGTATTTGGTGGATTATATATGAGTGTAACTCTGATTCTGTATTTGGTGGATTATATATGAATGTGAATGGATTTTGTAAATACCTATAAGGTTATTAGACTTGTTTAGTATATTGCACACAATTTATACTTCCGTTAAATGATACTGCATATATCGTATGTTTATACACGGTGCTTTCTATTGTTTTTGTATTTATTCCATCGTGGTCCCTGTTTTGTTGATGTTGATGTTGATATATTAAAGTAAAGGTAAAGGTTCCCTTGCTCGAAAGCCAGTCGAATCCGACTCTAGGGTTGCGGTGCTCATCTCCGTTTCAAAGCCGAAGAGCCAGCGCTGTCCGAAGACGTTTCCGTGGTCCTGTGGCCGGCATGACTAAACACCAAGGCGCACGGAACGCTGTTCCCTTCCCACCGAAGCGGTACCTATTTATCTACTTGCAATTTCTTGCTTTCGAGCTGCTAGGTTGGCAGGAGCTGGAACTAGAGACGGGAGCTCACTCCATCATGCAGCACCCGGGTCTCGAACTGCTGAACTACCAACCTTCCACAGCCTGCAGTTCAGCGTCTTAACCACTTGAGCCACCGCAGCTCCTGTTGATATATTAGGGGCAGAAAATTAGCATCCATAGTAGAATAGGAGCTTTAATTTATACAGATGTTAGAACCTGTTCTCCCCTAAACTTAGGGATTGTTCCAAATGCAAACCTCTATCAACTCATAGCTCCAAATTTGAGTAGAGCCATATCCTTGGCTAGATTTAATGTTCTTCCCTCAGCTATCTTATCTGGCAGATTCCAAGGGATTCCCTCTCCTAGCAGGCACTGTCCTTGTATGAAGGACTGTGTCGAAACGGTCTCCCATGTTATCCTCCAGGGCCCTCTCTATCTGGCGTCCCATCGGGATCGTCTGTATCCCATATTAGCCCAACTTTTAGAGACCTCTGATGATTTTAAGGTCCTTTTTTGCTTGACAGCCCAGGTACAGAAATAGTAGCAAAGTTTCTTTGTAGTGCCACGGTCACACGTCCTGATAAGTGATACTATGAATTAGGTTTCATTATGCTGTTACTCTGTTTCTTTATTCTGCAACTCTAATTTTACTCTGCACGGGTTCTGAATTTAAATTATTGTATCTACATCTACAACTGATTGGTTTAACATAGGAAAAGGAGTACGACAAGGATGTGTATTGTCACCCTGCTTATTTAATTTATAGGCAGAGTACATCATGCATAATGCCAGTCTGGATGATTCAGAAGCCGGAATTAAGATTGCTGGGGAAAAGATCAACAACCTCAGATATGCAGACGATACCACTCTAATGGCAGAAAGTGAAGAGGACCTCAAGAGCCTCTTGCTGAGGGTGAAAGAGGAGAGCGCAAAGGTTAGCTTGAAACTCAACATCAAAAAACCAAAGGTCATGGCATCCGGCCCCATCCCTCCTTGGCAAATAGAAGGGGAAGTCGTGGAAGCAGTGACAGAATTAACGTTCCTGGGATCCCAGATCACTGCAGATGGTGACTGCAGCCACGAAATTAAAAGACGCCTGCTCCTTGAGAGGAAAGCAATGGCAAAACTGGACAGCATAATAAAAAGTAGAGAAACCACCCTGCCAACAAAAGTCTGTATGGTCTAAGCAATGGTATTCCCAGACTGTATGGCTGCGAGAGTTGGACCATAGGAAAGGCCGAGTGCTGAAGAATAGATGCTTTCAAATTATGGTGCTGGAGAAGACTCTTAAGAGTCCCCTGGACTGCAAGGAGATCGAATCAGTCAATCCTATAAGAAATCAACCCTGACTGTTCCCTGGGAGGCCAGAGACTGAAGCTGAAGCTCAAATACTTTGGCCACCAAATGAGAAGGGAGCACTCACTGGAGAAGAAGACCCTGATGCTGGGAAAGACTGAAGGTCAAAGAAGAAGGGGACGGCAAAGGATGAGATGGTTAGGCAGTGTTATCGAGGCAACGAACATGACATTGAGCAAACTTCAGAGAACGACGGAAGACAGGAGGGCCTTGGCGTGGTGTGGTCCATGGGGTTGCAAAGAGTCAGACTCGACTGTGTGACTGAACAACAAAAGCAAAATCTACACGTATATGCCAATAAAGTCTTGTCTTCTCTCTGTGTGTGTATACAGATGTTAAGCGTGTAGGTTACTCTGCTGCGGCTTGAACCGAACCGTGCCTCTTTGGGGAAATGTTGCTGTCCCTCGCAGCTCCCCCCCTCCCTCCCGCCGCCCGGCCTCTTCTGAATCACCTCGTAGCTCAAAAGATTATTGCTGTCTGGCCAGATAAACGAGGGAAACATCTGCCAAGCGCCTCGTCAGGGGGAGATCTAGAAGGCAGGTGGCTGAGCCAAGAGGAGAAGTGAATTAACAATAGCGCAGAGAGATGCCTTCATGCCTTCATGTGCGTAGGGAAAGCAGGATTGTGAGTCACACTTGCGCTTCTCTGATTCTGGAAGCAGGCAATATGAATCCGGGAATCAGAATACGTCATGCTAATTATTTACATGTCTTTTATTTCTTAAGAATATTTTTTTGGGTGGGAAATCTATTGCAGAAGAAGGAGGAGGAGGAGGAGGAGATTGGATTTATACCCCGCCCTTCACTACCCAAAGGAATCTCAGAGCGGCTGACAAACTCATTTCCCTCCCCCTCCCCACAACAGACACCCTGGGAGGGAGGTGGGGCTGAGAGAGCTCTGACAGAAACGGCTCTTTTTCAAGAACAGCTCTTATCAGAACTACGGCTTGCCCAAGGTCATCCAGCCAGGTGCAAGTGGAGGAGTGGGGAATCAAACCCGGTTCTCCCAGATTAGAATCTGCGCACTTAACCACTACGCCAAACTGGCTTCTGTACACCAAACGGGCTCCAGAAATAGGCATGAAAAGGGATGGATCTTTCTGCTGAGCAATGAGGGCTAGAAACTTGTACGTCTGTGGGTATTTTTCAGACGTGATTCTCTGGATGCTAAACTACACTGGAGGTGGGAGACCCGGGGCCGATGGGACAAGGCCGTGGACGAGACAGAGCCCTACGTGTTTTGTTTGAAATAAAAACCGGGGCCGCGGAGGCGGCTGACAGATTGAAAACACACATATAAAATCACACCTTGAAAAGGGTTAGAAGCCAAACGAGAACACACCATTAAAGTGCTGCAAAACAAACTAAAATACACAGGACAATAAGATACCCAGGCATAAAGAAACGGTTACAACAGGACAGGAAGGAGGGATCGCTGAGGGAGCACCAGATCGAACAAAAAAAATAAAAGTCTTCCTTCACCAGAAGATGGCAACAGAAAGGGTCAGGTGAGAATAGGAATCCACACCTTTTTTAAGCCTGTGGGGACTTTGGGAATTTCTTAGAGGAGGCGGGCAGTGCCCCCTCAAGATGGCTGCCGCACGAGGCAGAGCCAAACCCAAAATGGCCGCTACAGGAGGCTCCACCCACTTTCTGAAAAAAAATTCAGCAGGCACCGAGGGCAGTTGTGGCGGGTGCTGCGGCACGAAGGCTCCCACCTCCAAGGGCTGAATGAGGATCTCCCGCTATTCTGGTCACCACACCTCAAAAAGGATATTACGGCACTGGAAAAAGTGTAGAAAAGGGCAACTAGACTGATCAAAGGGTTGGAACACTTCCCCTCCGAAGAAAGGTTAAAGCGCTCGGGGCTCTTTCGCTTGGAGAAATGGCGGCTGAGGGTTCACATAGGATGAGGTTTATAAGATGATGCATGGGATGGAGCAGGTTGAGAAAGAAGTCCTTTTCTCCCTATCTCACAATACAAAAAACTCGTGGGCACTCAATGAAATGGCTGAGCGGTCGGGTTAGAACGGATAAAAGAAAGTCCTTCTTCACCCAAAGAGTGATGAACACATGGAATCCACTGCCACAGGAGGTGGTGGCGGCTACAAGCACGGACGGCTTCAAGAGGGAATTAGATAAACGTATGGAGCAGAGGTCCATCAGTGGCTATTAGCCACAAGGTATAGGTAGGAACCATCGGTCTGGGGCAAGGGATGCTCTGTCTTCTTGGTGCTTGGGGGTGGGAGGGCTTCTAGCGTCCTGGCCCCACTGCTGGACCTCCTGAGGGCACCTGGTATTTTTGGCCACTGTGTGACAGTGTTGGACTGGAGGGGCCACTGGCCTGATCCAACATTGGCTTCTCTTATGTTATTAGGAGCTCTCAACCTGGGGCAGGTGACGTTCTGTATTCTTGGTTCTTGGGGGGGGGGGAAGGTGGGAGGGCTTCTGGTATCCTGGCCCCACTGCTGGACCTCCTGATGGCACCTGGTGTTTCTGGCCACTGTGTGACAGAGTGTTGGACTGGAGGGGCCACTGGCCTGATCCAACATTGGCTTCTCCTATGCTCTTATTACAGCTGATCACCAGGTGACAGAGATAGTTCCCCCGGGAAAAATGGCCGCTCTGGGAGTTGGACTCTATGGAATTATGCCCCACCCCCCACTCTCCTCAGGCTCCGACCCAAAAATCTCCAATGCATCCCCATTGGTCAGACTCTGTTCTGTTGCAGTAAGCATGTGAGCGCAGGAACCATGTGGGTGGGTCCGTCATAGCTGATTATTGCCCAGGCAGGGCTGAATGGGAAGAAACAACCCAGCTGGCCTGCCCACGTGGTTTCGGTGCCTGGATGCTTCCCGCAGCTTCATGAGATTGTGTCGTGGAGACGTGGTCCCATCAGTCAGGGGTCATTTCCTGCCGGAGCGCACAGGAGCGGCGCTCCGGCAGTAAAGAGCCCAGGGGGCGGGCACATGCAACAAGCCCCGCCCCCTGCTCCCAGCAGCCCTCAGTTGGGCCACGAGGAGCAAGAAGGAACCAGGTAAGTTGCAGAGACACCCCCCCCCGCCTTCAGTTACAAGCTCTCCCTCCTCTGTGAGGGCAGATCTGCACGTTCCCCGCCCCCAATACCTAGCAATCCAAAACAGTCCAGTGGAGCCTGAGCCCTGGAGCCGGGGAACGAAGGCAAAGTGTCCCATTTCCCAGCCTCCCTCCCCCAGCCCCCCGAGCGGTTCTCCGAAAGGTTCCCCAAACACTCACCGGATTCGGCCACCTTGGCAATGTCCACGCCTTGTTCTGCAGCCATGAAGCCCAGGATGGAGAAAACGACAAAGCCGGAGAAGAAACTGGTCCCGCTATTGATCAATGCCAGGAGGATGGCATCTCTGGAAAGGCCAAGAGGGACAGGTGTCAATCGGAGGATGTGTACAGGCCAGCCAGGGGTGGTGTGGGGGGACGGGCTCATACTGTGGCGGGGGACACGATCGAAACGGGAAAGGCGATCCTGGCAGTGGGGTCCTACGGGGACACCGTGGCCAAAGGACTCCTCTTCCTTTCTCTAGGGAAACGTTTAGTTCCCAGCAGGCCGCAGCCCAATTGGCCAGCTGGGAATAAGATCTCATGAGACCTCCCCGGCGCTAGTCTGGAAGTGGGGGCGTTAAGAGGCCTACTGTAAAGAATAAACCAAATCACGAACTCCCTAGACGGGAGGCTTTTAAGCAGAGTCAAGATGGCCATCTGACAACAATGCTGATTCGGTGGATTCAGGCAGATCGTGAGACGGAGGGCAGGTCGGGCTGAGCCAGTGTTCAGTTCTCGTGGCCTTTTCTTACATGCCCAAAAGAGGGGGGGGGATCTAAACCGACTAAGCACAAATCTCCAAAGGAAGTTTAGAAAACTTATTGAGGGTCAAAAGTTAAAAACATATGTGTGACGGCGCAAATAGCCACACACACGCACACACACACACACATTTTCCGGCACGTGTGGCCAGGGCCTAAGTGTAGAGATGTGAAGGCCCGGAAAAAAACTGGAAAAATTCGGGGGGGAAACGGGTTTTTTCCGTTTTTTTCCTGAAACCTTTTTGTTTTTTTCCGGAAAATTGGAAAATTGAAAAAAGAAAAAAAAATTGACTATGGAATGTTTTATTTTAACATGATGAATAAAATATTTTAAAACAAAGTGTTCAAATATTTTCCAAATAATTTCTAAAATACATATATATGGTATCAGATTGATCTAATTCTGTGCACTGAGGACAAGCAAGTCCTAGGTTACAAACAGAACTCTCCAATGCAAGAACAAGATGCATTTCTTCCTTTAGGAGGTGCGATTGCCAGAAGAAAATAAAAGTTTCAGTTTTGTTTTTGCACGTGGGAGGGTATTCTGTTTGTACTAGTTGTTTGGATACACTATATTTTTAATATGCTAGCTGTGATAATTTCATGCCAAGTAAAAATGTCCATACTCATATTTTATGTTTCTAAAGTAACAGAATGACTTTCAATCTAGAAAAGACAAAAGAAATGTTAATGTAGCATTTTTTCAATTTTTCTGAAAATTTCCATTTTTTTCCGGAAAAACCCAGAAAAAAAAACGGTTTTTTTTCCCGAGCTTCAAAATTTCCGGAAATTTTACATCTTTACCTAAGTGTACAAAAGAGTGTTTATTACAAGGACATATAAAAACCTAGCAGGGGCCCAAATAAAGCCTCATAAAATGTTCAAAGTTACAAATACACACAAAAAAGGAACAGTGCATGACCTGACGCGTTTCGGCTCACGAGAGCCGTCTTCAGAGGTCAGATAGTGCACAATACAACAAGCAACAGAGTCCCCGTAACACGTGTAAGGCAATTAACAATTAATAAAAGAGGACCAAAATTGGAATGTCCCAATATGGAATTGAATGACACACCAAAAGGTTTCTATTTGGGGCCACAAATAGAATGCCGATTGTCACTTTGAGGTCAGGAAGGAATTTTCCTCCAAGCCAGATTAACCGTGGGACCCTTCCACACAGCACAGAGCAGGGGTCACTGAGGGAGAGGTATGTGTGTGTTGGGGGGGACGTAGCTATGAATTGCCTATATTGTGCAGGGGGTTGGACTAGATGACCCTTGGGGGTCTCTTCCAGCTCTTAAGTTTCTGTGTTCACTCCGTAACTGAAAAGGGGGCCCTGCTAGAATGCTTCTTGGGAAGCTTCCCGTCCAAATCACAGCAGGGGACCCGTCAAAGGCTGAGGGAAAAGGCGGGGCAGGGGTGGTGAGTGCGAGACTCTCCCTCTTTAGCTATTCTCTCGTGGTTTTATTGATGAGGAGGTGGAAGCAGGGAGGAAGACCCCCCCCAAAAAAAGGAAGATGGGACTATTCCAGGGGTGCTCAAACTTTCTGAGCCTCTAGGTACATTTGGAATTCTCAGGGCTTTACCCCCCGGGGGAACGCACCGGAACGGAGTTCCAGAACTTCTTCGGCAAAATTCTTTTTAAAACGTTTAAAAGTTTGGGACCTCTTTATCATGGAAAAAAATTACAGATCACGTTCGACAGACCGAGCTTTCCCCGAAAACAACCTTGTTTCTCCCAAAAAAGGGTTCCCATTTCTAGAGTTTGTAACGCCCAATGGTGTCCGACCATACAAGGAGATCGATCTAAAGTTACTTTTCATTTAACTTTCACTTACATCTTTCAGACACCTAATAGCTATATGGACAGGTCATGCAACGATCCTCATTACCTCTAGTAACTCTGAAGTCTTACTAACGCACTACTCCTCACTTAAGGTCTGTTTTGTATACAGTTGACCGCTTTCAAATCTCCTCCGCTATATGTTGCTCTCTTGTATTGTAATTTGAGCTACATTTCTATGTACCTTGAATGGTTGTGTGCTCTGTTCCATTTCATTCTTTAAATTATTAATAAAAGTTAATGATAAAAAAAGTTTAAAAGTCCATGAGTCTTCAGTATAGAGATCGAAAACTTCATTTCCTTCTCGAGAGTTCCAGCAACTCTTCCCAGTTTGGTGTCGTGGTTAAGTGCGCAGACTCTAATCTGGGAGAACCGGGTTTGATTCCCCACTCCTCCACTTGCACCTGGCTGGATGACCTTGGGCAAGCCGTAGTTCTGATAAGAGCTGTTCTTGAAAAAGAGCAGTTTCTGTCAAGAGCTCTCTCAGCCCCACCCACCTCACAGGGTGTCTGTTGTGGGGAGGGGAAGGGGAAGGAGTTTGTAAGCAGCTCTGAGACACCTTTGGGGAGTGAAGGGCGGGATATAAATCCCATCTGTTCTTCTTCCCCCCCCCCCCCAAAAAAGCCCTGGGAATTCTGACACAGCAGCAACAAAATGGCTGCCGCAAAAGGCGGAGCCAACCACGAAAGGATTGCCGCAGCTTAACTTCAGCCACACAGCCCAGATCCTAGTGCTGTGGTGGCCACTGCGGCCAAAGCGACACTGCACAGCCAATCAAAGCTCCAACGGCCAATCAGAAGCCTTTCTGGGCAAGAGCCCTACCTGGCCCCGCCCACTTCCTAGAAACAACTGACGGGCACTGTCAGCAAGTGCAACGGCGCCCACGGGCACCACGTTGGGGACCCCTGGACTATTTGATTTCTGCAGAAAAGCAAAGAGGATTCTGGTGGCACATTAAAGACAAACAAGGTTGTCTCCCGGAAGAAGTGTTCCTGGACTAGAGCCCGCTGCGTCAGCTGACTCTGGAGGAATCCTCCCTTGGAATACGATCTCGTTCATCTTCCAGATTCCACTAGGGGAGGACTGCCAATAACCTGGAGAGAGAAAAATTATATTCTGCCCTTTCAGCAGAGGCTTAACGGGACGTTATTGCCAGGGGATGCTATTTACCTCCGCACCATTAAAAATTTCACTTGCCCATTTCCACGCATCGAAGCTGGGTTCCCAGACCCCGGTGCTTTTCAGCTGGCCAGCAGGGAATAGGGACGTTGCCAGCCGTGTTCCCTCTAAGCTGAGTTAGTGTGAGCTAGCTCACTGTTTTTTAGCCTCCAGCTCACACATTTTTGTCTTAGCTCAGGAAAGATGGCTCCAGAGCAAACTAATTTTATGCAGCAGCCAAACTACCTGCTCACAACTTTAATGCCAGTCGCTCACAAAGTAGAATTTCTGCTCACAGGACTCCACAGCTTAGCCAGGCAACATCCCCAATGTGATGACGTCACCCGGACGTGACGTCATCAAATCACTGATGTCAGGGGGTGACACTCTAGTTATTGGGCAAACTCTATGGTTTTGAAGGCTTCGCGGGCACGGCGGCAGATCCCAGGAAGGACTCAGGAACCCTCTGCTGGATGCCAGGTGGGACCTGGCAACCTTACATCGAAGCCTCCATGAAAGCCAGAGTTGCCAACTCTAGGCTGGCAAATTCCTGGAGATTCTGGGGGCGGAGCCCGAGGAGGGACCTCAGCAGGATATAATGCCAGAGTCCACCTTCCAAAACCCGGCCCTTTTCTCCAAGTGAACTGATCTCTGTTGCCTGGAGATTAGATGAAAGCCCAGGCGATCTCCAGACGCCACCTGGAGGTTGGTAACCAGAATGAAAGCACTACATTTGATTCCAGGGGCACCTTAGAGAAGAAGGAGAAGAAGAGATTGGATTTCTACCCCACCCTTCACTTGGAGTCTCAGAGCGGCTGACCAACTCCTTTCCCTTCCCCTCCCCACAACAGACACCTTGTGAGGTAAAAGAAGAGGAAGAGATTGGATTTCTACCCCGCCCTTCACTACCCGAAGGAGTCTCAGAGCAGCTTACAAACTCCTTTCCCTTCCCCTCCCCACAACAGACACCCTGTGAGGTAAAAGAAGAAGAAGAAGAGGTTGGATTTATACCCCGCCCGTCACTCCCCGAAGGAGTCTCAGAGCGGCTTACAAACTCCTTCCCCTCCCCACAACAGACACCCTGTGAGGTAAAAGAAGAAGAAGAGATTGGATTTATACCCCACCCGTCACTCCCCAAAGGAGTCTCAGAGCGGCTTACAAACTCCTTTCCCTTCCCCTCCCCACAACAGATACCCTGTGAGGTAAAAGAATAAGAGATTGGATTTATACCCCGCCCTTCACTACCCAAAGGGGTCTCAGAGCGGCTGACAAACTCCTTTCCCTTCCCCTCCCCACAACAGAAACCCTGTGAGGTAAAAGAAGAAGAGATTGGATTTATACCCTGTCCTTCACTACCCGAAGGAGTCTCAGAGCGGCTTACAAACTCCTTTCCCTTTTCTCCCCACCACAGACACCCTGTGAGGTAAAAGAGGAGGAAGAGATTGGATTTATACCCTGCCCTTCACTACCCAAAGGAGTCTCAGAGCGGCTTACAAACTCCTTTCCCTTCCCCTCCCCACAACAGACACCCTGGGAGGTAGAAGAAGAAGAAGAGATTGGATTTATACCCCGCCCTTCACTACCTAAAGGAGTCTCAGAGTGGCTTACAAACTCCTTTCCCTTCCCCTCCCCACAACAGACACCCTGTGAGGTAAAAGAAGAAGAAGAAGAGATTGGATTTATACCCCGCCCTTCACTACCCAAAGGGGTCTCAGAGCGGCTTACAATCTCCTTTCCCTTCCCCTCCCCACAACAGACACCCTGTGAGATAAAAGAAGAAGAGGTTGGATTTATACCCTGCCCTTCACTACCCAAAGGAGTCTCAGAGCGGCTTACAAACTCCTTTCCCTTCCCCTCCCCACAACGGACACCCTGTGAGGTAAAAGAAGAAGAGATTGGATTTATACCCTACCCTTCAGTCCCCAAAGGAGTCTCAGAGCGGCTTACAAACTCCTTTCCCTTCCCCTCCCCACAACAGACACCCTGTGAGGTAGGGGGGCCGAGAGAGCTCCGAGAGAACTGCCCTTGAGAGAACAGCTGTGACAGAACTACGACTTGCCCAAGGTCATCCAGCAGCTGCAAGTGGAAGAGTGGGGAATCAAGCCCGGCTCTCCCAGATTAGAGTCCACGCACTTAATCACTACACCAAACTTGCTCTGAGACCAATAGGATTTTTGGGATATGAGCTTTTGAGAGCCCAAGCTCCCTTTGTCAGATATTTTGACCCTCGGAAGCTTAAACCCCAAAATCTAGTTGGTCTCTAAGGTGCAACTGGACTTCCACTGTGCTTCCACTGCAGCCCAACAAGGAACTATTTCTATGAAAGGGACAGAACATTTCTCCAGGTTGTTGGCAACTCAACACTAGACTCCTCTTTATTTTATTACTGGGCATGATTCATGCTTCAGGATGGATGAGGCCACCAGCTAGAGTTGATCAGAAGAAAACTGGCCTGGCTGTGCAGTCCCGTTAGCAACCGTGAGATCTGCCAGAAATCACCAGCCGCTGAAGCTCTTCACTCCACAGAGATGACCATGTTCAGCCACTAATATCTGCTCAACAATATCTGCTCAAAGGACTTCCGCTACTTGGCAAAACGGAAGGGGCGATTCCAAAGCCGGCAAGACTTTTGCCACCTTTTTCAAAATCTCCTGTCAAAGCTCAACAGCTGCAAGGCAGAACTGCCACCTCTGGTTTGGGAAATACCTGGAGATTTGAGGGGTGGAGCCTGGGGAGGGCGGGGTTTGGGGAGGGGAGATGCCTCAGCAGGGTATAATGCCATAGAGCGGGGGGGGGGGAAACTGCGGCTCGGGAGCCACATGTGGCTCTTTCACACATATTGTGCGGCTCCCAGCAGGGCGGCTGGGGACCTCTCTCTCTCTCTCTTTTCTCCCTCCTTCCTTCCTCCCACCCCCCATCAATTTACTTTCTTTCCATCTCCTTCTTTCTTTTCACCTTTCTTTCTCTTCCTCCCTTCCTTCCTCTCTCTTCCTCCCTTCCTCCTCCCCATCTATTTGCTTTCTGCTTGTTTCTCTCTCTTTCTCTCTCCTTCCTTTCCAGTTTCCACCTCTTCCTTTCTTTTCGCCTTGCTTTCTCTTCCTCCCTTCCTTCCTCTCTCTTCCTCCCCCCCCTCCCCATCTACTTGCTTTCTGCTTGTTTCTCTCTCTCTTTCTCTCTCCTTTCTTTCCACCTCCTTCTTTCTTTCCACCATTCTCTCTTCCTCCCTCCCTCCCTCCCCATCTATTTGCTTTCTGTTTGTTTCTCTCTCTTTCTCTCCTTTCTTTCCACCTCTTTCATTCTTTCCACCTTTCTCTCTCTTCCTTCCTTCCGTTCCTCCCCCCTCCTCATCTATTTGCTTTCTTTGTTTCTCTCTCTCTTTCTTTCCACCTCTGTCTTATTCTCTCTCTCTTAGATAAAGAAATATCATTGGACAAATAAATATCATTATCAATATCTGTTTTTACCCCTTTTGTTTTTATTTTTGGCCGTCTTGTTTAAGATTAATAAAAAGCAGATTTGCCTATTTCCCAATAAAAACGTGTGTGATATTTGTTCATGTCTTGTGGCTCTCAAACATCTGACGTTTATTCTATGTGGCTCTTACGTTGAGCAAGTCTGAACGACCCTGCCCTGGAGTTAACCCTCCGAGGCAGCCATTTTCTCCACCCCTCAAATCTCCAGGATCCTGGTTGTCTGGCGATCAACTGTAATAGCAGATCTCCAGGTGCCCGGAGGCTGGTAACTTTTACAGTCATCCATAACTGAAAAGATTACGCTTTTCCTAGCTCGCAGATGATTGGCGACAGGGCTTTTTTGGTAGAAAAAGCCCAGCAGGAACTCATTAGCATAATAGGACACACCCAACAGCAGAAACTCATTTGCATATTAGGCCACACCCCTGATAGCACAGCTCACTGGCATATTAGGCCACACACCCCCATGTTACCAGAAGTGTGGTCATCCAGTCACACCCACCTTTTGCTTCTTATTCTGTTTACTTTGTTGTCCAAACCAGGGCTTTTTTTGTAGCAGGAACTTATTTGCATGTTAGGCCACACACCCCTAATGTAGCCAATCCTAATGACTGTCTGCTGTTAGGTGTGGCCTATTATGCTAATGAGTTCCTGCTGGGCGTGGCCAACTCAGGAGCCAGCCGGAACTCCGTTCCTGTGCGTTACCGCCCCAAAATAGCCCTGATTGGCGATGGGGGGGGGGATTTATGGGGACAACATGAAAAAGCACAACTACGCTATTCCTCCTGGGCCCTGCACCTGTTCCCAGTTTGGGCCGCGTTCACGGGATGGTGGTGTAGGAAATGGGATCTCACTTATAACAATTGTTGTTGAACCGGTTATAGCTGCCCAAGGCAGTGAGAGCCCCCAGTCCTATGGCATATGAGAAAAAGATTTGGGTCCCGGCATCAATCCACACCTGAAAAAGAGAGAGGGAGAGAGAGAAAAAAGAAGACTGAGAAGCAGCACAGGTGGATCCAGGAGTGTCGGCTCCTGTCTCCTGACCCGGCTACTCGACCCGCGTCAATCCCAGGCTGTCGGACGGTCCTAATCAGGCCACGGACAGCTTCCGCTGGCTAATTCCCTGCAGCTCGGAAGTGCGGCTACGGAGGACGGCCAAAAAAAGGTCTACCCCCACCACCACCAGGTCGTGCCTCCCGCTCACCTGAGGGGAAGCCAGTTTGGACCAGTCTGGTTTAAGATAGTAGATTATCCCGTCCTGAGCTCCCGGCAGCATCACCCCTCGGATTAGGAGGATAATCAGCACTACGTAAGGGAATGTTGCAGTGAAGTATACGATCTGCGGGTTGAAAGGGAGAGGCAAGTTATGGCAAGGCCCCGCTCCCCCGCTCCCAGAAAGACCAATTTATTGATTGGCTTTCTTTCCTTCCCACATCTCCTGGTTTTCCCCCAAGGGGGACCTACAGTAGCCTACACTGTTGTCCTTTGCTGTGGCCAGTCCCAAATCCTCAGCCTAACCTACCTTGAAGGGTTGTTGTGAGGATAAAATGGGAAGTGCAGAGAATGATGGAAGCTGCTTTGGGTTCCCTTTGGGTATATCATATAAACAGACATACAAATAAATAAATAACATTGCCCCACATTGTGTTGGCATTCCACCCAGGAGGAGGAGGAGGAGAAGAAGAGGAAAAGGATGATGAGGAGGAGAGGAAGATCGGATTTATACCCCGGCCTTCACTACCTGAAGGAGTCTCAGAGCGTCTTACAAACTCCTTTCCCCTCCCCCTCCCCACAACAGGCACCCTGTGAGGTAGGTGGGGCTGAGAGAGCTCTTGACAGAACTGCTCGTGAGAGAACAGCTCTGACAGAATTATGGCTTGCCCAAGGACATCCAGCAGCTGCAAGTGGAGGAGTGGGGGAATCAAACCCGGTTCTCCCAGATTAGAGCACTTAACCACTACACCAAACATAAGAGAAGCCATGTTGGATCAGGCCAGTGGCCCATCCAGTCCAACTCTCTGTGTTACGCACCGGCCAAAACCCAGGTGCCATCAGGAGGTCCACCAGCGGGGCCAGAGCTCCAGAAGCCCTCCCACTGTGACCCCCCCCAAGCACCATGAATACAGAGCATCACTGCCCCAGACAGAGTGTTACCATGTAGCTAAGAGCCACTGATGGACCTCTGCTCCATACGTTGATCCAAGCGGCTTATGCTTGTAACCACCACCACTTCCTGTGATGCTGACCGCATGGTTCAGTTCTCCATGTGGAAGCATCATGTACACTAATTCCACGCAGGGTGTCGTGTGGCTGCAAGTCAGTGCCACAGGGCATCCATGCTCAAGAGGGCTCTCCTGAACAGGCAACAGAGCTGCACTGTACTAAATGACCCACAAAGTTGCTCGGATAAATGATCAGGGATGGTGGTCTATGCGACGGTGTATAATTTGCTTTAAGTAGGATCCCGCTATGCAGGGGTCATTTCGTAGAAAAAGAAGCTCATTAGCATGACTCATTAGCATAACTTATTTGCATATGCCACACCCCCTGACATCACCAGAAGTGTGTCAGAAGGCAACACCCACCGCTCAGGCTCCACTGGACTGTTTTGGATAGCTAGCTATTGGGGGGGGGGGGAACATGCAGATCTGTCCTCGCAGAGGAGGGAGAGCTTGTACCTGAATAAAACCTGTTTTTAAAGGTGTCATTATATAAATCTATATAAATAAATAAATCGAGCCCTGACCTGGAAAGCAGAGCACAAGTCCGATCTCATCAGATCTCAGAAGCTAAGCGGGTACTTGGAAGGGAGACCTCCAAGGAATACCAGGGCTGGGACGCAGAGGCAGGTTATCAACCCACCCAGGGGTCATTTCGTAGAAAAAGAGGTGCAGGAGCTCATACCTCATTAGCATAACTCATTTGCATATGCCACACCCCCTGACATTACCGGAAGTGTCTCAGAAGGCAACACCCACCACTCAGGTTCCACTGGACTGTTTTGGATTGCTAGCTATTGGGGGGGGGAGTGTGCAGATCTGCGCTCACAGAGGAGGGAGAGCTTGTACCTGAATAAACCCTGGTCTTAAAGGTGCCACTGGACTGTTTTGGATGGAGCTCCACTCCTGTGCGCTCCTGCAGGAAATGACCCCTGCCGCTATGTAATTTTTCTGCATCATTTAACGTGTCGTGTTAAGAGTTCTGCTTCGCTTCAGTTCTCTTTCCAGACTTCTGGTTGGTTCGACAACCCTAAGTCCCCTCGCAGTGTTCACTGAATGTCCCGTCCCGTGGGCGGCACTGACTCGCTCTACTGTCACCCACCCAGCGCTCAAGTGAGAAAGGCAGACGACAGAGCAATAAATCTATATAAATAAATAAATCGAGCCCTGACCTGGAAAGCAGAGCACAAGTCCGATC
The DNA here is from genome assembly GCF_001447785.1 of Gekko japonicus. Classification (NCBI taxonomy): domain Eukaryota; kingdom Metazoa; phylum Chordata; class Lepidosauria; order Squamata; family Gekkonidae; genus Gekko; species Gekko japonicus. Next base: position 105,042 of record NW_015160333.1, read on the forward strand.
TCATCAGATCTCAGAAGCTAAGCGGGTACTTGGAAGGGAGACCTCCAAGGAATACCAGGCCCGGGACGCAGAGGCAGGCAATAGTAAGCCACCTCTCTGAAAAGTCCAAGCCCCACTAGGGGTTGCCAGAAGTCAGTCATGACTTCCAGGCACACA
>NW_015160333.1:105603-110399 GCF_001447785.1 Gekko japonicus
AAGACGGACAGTCCTCAGACCGCAAGTGGGGGGAAATGCTGGCAAGCTTTAAATCCCCCGGCAGAGTGGGAGACAGGGCAACCGCAGCTTCTCCTGCCCATCCCCCCCATGGTTGTCATCGCTTTGCTCCCTTACCTGCTGCACGGCTCACCTGGAGCTCAGCTTTTTCTGGCTGGACAAGGATCAGAAGCAGCCCAGAGAAGCAGCACCTGCCGGCTCATCCCGGGCTACATAAGGGAATTTAAACTTCCAGAGCTGTGCTCCAACTCATGACCTAGCAATCCAAAACGTTCAGGTTTACTGAGACGCAGAATGAAGTCAAGATTAGGGACGGGCACGAGCTGCATTTTTACAGTTTGGTTCAGCCTGTCGTTCGTGAGCCACTTAAACTTTAAACCCCTGCCTTCTGCTCCCTGCGAAAAGCTGTGGGGAGCAGAAAGGAGGGATCTCAATGGCTCTGAACCACCATTAACTGCATCAAAATTCATAGAAGTTTGTGACGGCTCTTCAGTTCGTGAACATCGCTTCGCGAACCGGCCAAAATTCACGGAAAACCTTCGTTCATGAGCCGGTTCGTGCCCATCCCTAATCAAGATTTTGAAACACTCAGCGCCTTTTTAGTAAAGGACTAAGTAGTGAGTATAATCGCTGTTATAACTTTTAAGACCGGTCTCTCAAGCATAAGCTTTCAGCCGGTCCAGTTATTCTATCTCTTTGGGATGAAGTAATTACTCTTGTCTATTTTGTAGGAGAATATGCACTGATCTTTGAGGATGCTTACGTACTTTAAACTATTCATCTGTCTCTTGAAGGATAACTGACTGCCCCCCCCTTTGTAACTGACTTATGGCAACCTCATAGGGTTTTCAAGGCCAGAGACAAACAGAGGTGGTTTGCCCTTGCCTGCCTCTGTGCAGTGACCTTGGATTTTCTTGGTGGTCTCCCATTCAAGTACTAACCGGAGCTGACCCTGCTTAGCTTCTGAGATCTGATGAGACTGGGCTACCCTGGGTCATCCAGGTCAAGACAAGAGACAAACAAGAGGTTTGCCACTGCCTGCCTCTGCATAGCAACCCTGGACTTCCTCCCACCTCCCATAATCCTTATAAACCTATCAACTTCTGAACATATGGTACAGAAACGACAATTGTGGATGGACGTATTTTCAGATATTTGGACACCTCTTATACACGCTGGTTTGTAAACGTGCCACTGTTGCTGTTAAGAGAGCCAGTTTGGTGTACGGGATAGGAGCGTGGACTCTAATCTGGGAGAACCGGGTTTGATTCCCCACTCCTCAACTTGCAGCTGCTGGTGTGACCTTGGGTCAGTCATAAGTTCTTTCTGAGCTGTTCTCCCAAGAGCAGTTCTCGAGAGAGCTCTCCCAGCCCCACCTCCCTCACAGGGTGTCCGTTGTGGGGAAGGGAAGGAGATTGTAAACCGCTCTGAGACTCCTCCGGGTAGTGAAGGGAGGGGTATAGATCCAATTTCTTCTTCTTCTTGTATTTTTTTTATTTCTTTTTTGTTTGGGGTTTGCAATTATTAAGGAATTATTAAAGAATAAAGAATAAAAACGTTTCACATTTTTAAAGGATTCACAAAACCGTTTGTTACAGATGAATGTGTTCCAAGACATCCATTAGGAATATATCTATATAGCTAGATAGATACAAATATAGATATATATACAATCTCAGGCCACTGGTTAATACATTGCTTCCCACTGATGGGTTTATGAGACCATTACTGATCAATCGCTTCTTCCAAAAAGATACTCAGACATCATTCCTTGACAGGTTTCTCCACCCTCCCCTTCCAGTTGGCGTCACCGCTGAAAAGCTATCTCAGGCACGCAGCCGATTTTTTCACTCGCTGCCTTGTTCTGAATCTCTGGCAACTTTGGGCCGCCCGTCACCGGAGACAGAGAACAGGGCCAGAGAGGAAACTGCCAGTCAAGCGCCTCTCCAGCCCAGAACCAGCGAATGAACGCAACAGGGGCCAAGTGTGGGAGGCCGCTCAGCATGTGCCTCTCTGCCGTTGGCCCCCCCCCACTCCCCACAGTTGCCGTCTGGGGAAAAATGTCAGGCCTGCTCACGCATGGAACTTGCTGACCGGCAGGATTTCACAGGCCTTAGCTGGGAACGGGAAGGAGAGAACCAGGCACTGGGGCGTCTTCAGGGAGAACGTGCGTGCATTTGTGTGTTGGCTTGTGACAGAAAGAGGCTTTTGTGCTCTGACAGGCACACTGTGTCCCGTCGCATTCCCTTCTGGGCACAGAACGGGAGGGCCACAGCTCAGAAATGGGGCGCCTGCTTTGGGCGACAGGAGGCCACGAGTTCAATTCCCGGCCTCCTTGTCCGAAAGGATCGTAGGCAGCAGGGCTGGGAAAGTTAAGCACAGATCGGATGGTTTGGGGACAAAGCAGGTGTGATTAAGGGTTGCCATCCTCCTGGTGAGACCTGGAGGTCTCCCAATATTACAGCTGATCACCAGACGACAGAGATCAGTTCTCCTGGAGGAAATGGCTGCTTTGGAGGGCGGACTGTAGGGCATGATATACCCTGCTGAGAAGAAGAAGAGGTTGGATTTATACCCCATGGCCCTTCACTGCCCAAAGGAGTCTCAGAGCGGCTCACAATCTCCTTTCCCTTCCCCTCCCCACAACGGACGCCCTGTGAGGCAGGTGGGGCTGAGAGAGCTCTGAAAGAACTTGTGACTGACCCAAGGTCACACCAGCAGCTGCATGTGGAGGAGTGGGGAATCCACCCTGGTTCTCCCAGATTAGAGTCCGGGCTCCTCACCTCTACACCAAACTGGTTCCCCCTCCCCAAAACCTGCCCTCCATGGGCTCCAGTCCCATCTTGTATCAATGTTGACTAATTGTATGATTGTATTGTATTATAATATAAGCTAATTGGTCCCAGGGGTCATTTCGTAGAAAAAGTAATTGGTCCTCATTGTGTTTGGCCCCTGAAGAAGGCCTATACAGGCCGAAACACATCAGGTCAAGTCCACTGGTGTACACCATGTGAAGGAGGAGGAGCAGGAGGAGGAGGAGGAGGAGGAGGAGATTGGATTTATCCCCTGCCCTTCACTACCCAAAGGTGCCTCAGAGCGGCTTACAAACCCCTTTCCCTTCCCCTCCCCACAACAGACACCCTGTGAGGTAAAAGAAGAAGAGATTGGCTTTATACCCCGCCCTTCACTCCCCAAAGGAGTCTCAGAGCAGCTGACAAACTCCTTTCCCTTCCCCTCCCCACAATAGACAGCCTGTGAGGTAGGTGGGGCTGAGAGAGCTCTGACAGAAACGGCTCTTTTTCAAGGACAGCTCTTATCAGAACTACGGCTTGCCCAAGGTCATCCAGCAGGTGCAAATGGAGGAGTGGGGAATCAAACCCGGTTCTCCCAGATTAGAGTCCGTGCACTTCACCACAACACCAAACTGGCTCTCTGAGATACTGAGAGAGTATCCGTGGCCTACTGTGTAAACGTTTAGCAACTGCACATCACATGAGGTAACGACAGTGAAAATTTATTACTGGATGTCTTTTTAGCTATTTTATTTTATCTTTTACTAATGTGTACACCATAATAAATATTTGTGTTTTTATAATAACTTATTTTGACCCTCATATATCACAGTCATATCTTGGGTTGACTTTCCCCCACTTTTTCTCATTTGATGTCAGCAATTGAACTCGGTGCTTTGGGAGTGCGAAGCATGTCAATGGCCACTGAACCACAGCCTTCACTCTTGGGCGTCCCCCGGACCAGGTTGTCCCCGACCATTTTGAGCCTGCAGGCACCTTTGGAATTCTGACACAATGTGGTAGGCTCAGCCACAAAATGGCTGCTCCAGGGGGCGGAGCCAGCCACAGAACAGCCACCAGAGCTCAACTTCAGTCGCACGGGAAAGAGCCTCATGCTTTCGTGGCACCCGCCGCCAAATCAGCATTTTTAAAAAAAACCTGAGCAGTCAAATCTCCAGTGGCCAATCAGAAGCCTTGCTGGACAAAAGCCCCACCCACTTTCTAAAAAAACCTTGGCGGCTGCCAGGAAAGGTGCCGAGAGGCACTGCGGTGCCTGCGGGTACCACACTGGGGGGCCCTGGTCAAGACCATAACGCAGCAATGCCACACACACCCCGCTCATCTCTGGCCACCCGGAGCCAGGCTGCCGTTCCCCAGCGTTTCTACCTTGCCGGTGGATTTGACGCCCTTCCAGACGCAGAAGTAGACGAGGACCCAGCAGGCCAGGAGGCAGAGGGCCACTTCCCAGTTGATAGCCCCGGGGAACTCCAGGCCTTCCGAAAGGCGCAGCACCTCATTCCTGCAACGTAGGGAGGAAAGGCAGTGAGCCACGGCTGGAGGAGAGACATCCACCAGCGAGTTTCTGCCCAGACTGGCCTAGACGGAACCTAGCCCAGTCCGTCCCAGAGAGGGGAGGGGTTAGCCGGAGCAGGGTGGGACGGGACGATACCATGCCAGGACTCACTCCCAGAATTCGATCACGGGGGACCTCTTGTCGGACAGCTCGTCGCAGGTCAGGTTGCCGGTGCCGGTACCGTTGGCGCAGTCCCCGTGCCGGAAGATCTCCACGCACTCATGGGAGTTCCAGGGGTTTCCGCACGTGGCCCAGGGCAGGGTGGCCGAGAAAGACTTCACCAGGTAGTAGAAACCCCAGGCAAGGACCATGATGTAGTAGGTGTTGCAGAAGAAGACGATCACCATAGAGGCAAACCCCAGCCCTGCAGAGACGTGAATTGACATGAGCGGGGGGGGGGGGGGGTTCCTGGA
>NW_015160333.1:110507-114185 GCF_001447785.1 Gekko japonicus
GCTGAACCCGGGGGAGGGGGAGGAGGAGGAGAAGTAGGAGGAAGAGAAGAAGGAGAAGGAGGAGGAGGAGAAGGAGGAGGGGGGGAGGAGAAGGAAAAGAAGGAGGAGGAGGAGGAGAAAGAGAAGAAGACAAAGGAAAAGGAGGAGGAGAGGAGAAGAAGAAGGAAAAGGAGAAGGAGGAGGAGAAGGAGAAGGAAGAGGAGGAGGAGAAGAAGAGAGATTGGATTTGTACCCCGCCCTTCACTACCGGAAGGAGTCTCAGAGCTGCTTACAATCTCCTCTCCCTTCCCCTCTTCACAACAGACACCCTGTGAGGTAGGCGGGGCTGAGAGAGCTCTTTTGAGGACTGCTCTTGAGAGAACGGCTCTGAGGGAACTTGTGACTGACCCCAGTGGAGGAGTGGGGAATCAAACCCGGTTCTCCCAGATTAGAGTCCGCGCACTTCACCACGACACCAAACTGGAAGCTCTGACTTTTGAAAGCTTATACCCTGGAAATCCCGTTGGGTCTACTGGATTCGAATCTTGCTCTTGGGACTGGGAAAGAGCTGCGGCCTCGGTTTTCAAGATGTAGGCTGAGAAACTGGGAACAGGTTAAGGAAGGGGGAATCTCTCTCTCTCTCTGTCCCCCCTCTCTGGGGCAGCGACTAGATTTGCTCAGTCCCAGCTTTTCTGATCTGGTGGATGCCGCGTGCCTTGAGAGCGAGTGGAGGTGAAGGGGTCAGGTGCAGAATTCATGCAAGGGGCCTTTCTTAAACGTGCCGTGGCCACCATCCGTGCACAGGGAACACTGATCAGTGCACAAAAACACGATCCACATGGATGGTGAGCAATGTTCCCTCTAAGCTGTGGAGTCTTGCGAGCAAGATTTCTACTTTGTGAGCTACTGGCATTGAAGTTGTGAGCGAGCGACTTGGCTGTTGCATAAATTAGTTTGCTCTGGAGCCATCCTCCCTGAGCTAAGACAAAAATGTGCGAGCCGGAGGCTAAAAATTTGTGAGCTGGCTCACACTCACTCAGCTTAGAGGGAACACTGATGGTGAGTTCCCAAAGCATCTCGGGAAGGAACTTGGTTCTCTAGGACAGTGAAGAACGGGGTTAGGAAGAGGGGAATTGGGGAAGGGGGGGGGGATGTTCAAAAAGGTTCAGATGCGGGACCGTCCTCGGCAAGGAGGGGGCTGCTGTGGAAGAGCCCCAGATTCGAGTGGTGGTTGGGGAGGGGGGGCCGAACGGGGCCTCTCACCTTTGAAAAGGGGCGCGATGTTCCACACGTTGATGCTTCCCGCCTTCATGAACTGCCCCAAGGATATTTCCAGGAAGAAGATGGGGATCCCGCCAATGAGGGCAATAAGAAGGTAAGGGATGAGGAACACACCTGTGGCCAGGTGAGCAGCACAACGTAAGCGACAGTCCCACGCTCTCCAGTCCCAGCCTTCCAAAGCGACAGGCTGTGTGTATCCTGCATTCCGGGAATCGAGAGTTCCGGACCGAGGGACACCCCCCTCCCCGCATTCGGCGGGAAGAAAAGCCGGATTCTGCGGCGATACGCAAATTTCATTCTGGGATCGACACGGGGCATGGAGGCCCCGCGTGCGGTGGAAATCTTATCTGGCCAGCCCTCTAGTTTTTGAGACACCAGCAGGCATGGCTGGCGTAACATGAAGCACGTCCTTCGCTACCGGAAGGACTAGAAGCTCGAATTTTAACAACGGAGATTCTCAGGAAGCCGAATGTTCGCTTTGCAGTTTCTCTGCGATTCGGACAAACAGCAACATACACACAGCCGGTCTCTGCCCCCCTTCCCTCCCACCCCACCCCACCCCCACACACATCTTCCCAGTTCCATTCAATACTTGATGAACAAACAGCCACCAAGATCCCAAAACAGCTGGTAGGGGGCGGGGAAAGAGGGTCAGAGCAAAACAGGAGAGACTGCTCTTGGCTCCTTTAAGAACCTAAGAGAAGCCATCCAGTCCAACACTCTGTCACACAGTGGCCAAAAATACCAGGTGCCCTCAGGAGGTCCACCAGTGGGGCCAGGACACTAGAAGCCCTTCCTCTGTGGCACCCCCACCCCCAAGCACCAAGAAGACAGAGCATCACTTGCCCTAGACATAAGAACATAAGAGAAGCCAATGTTGGATCAGGCCAGTGGCCCATCCAGTCCATCACACAGTGGCCAGAAATACCAGGTGCCCTCAGGAGGTCCAGCAGTGGGGCCAGGACGCCAGAAGCCCTCCCACTGTTGAGCCCCCCCCCCCAAGCACCAAGAATACAGAGCATCCCTCGCCCCAGCCTGAGAGTTCCTATCTACAACTTGTGGCTAATAGCCACGGATGGACCCCTGCTCCGTATGCTTATCTAATTCCCTCTTGAAGCCGTCCACGCTTGTAGCTACCGCCACCTCTTGTGGCAGTGAATTCCACGTGTTAATCACTCTTTGGGTGAAGAAAGACTTCCTTTTATCCGTTCTAACCCGACCGCTCAGCAGTTTCATGGAGTGCCCACGAGTTCTTGTATTGTGAGAAAGGGAGAAAAGTACTTCTTTCCCTGCCTGCTCTATCCCATGCATAAGCTTATAAACCTCGATCATGTCACCCCTCAGTTGTCGTTTCTCCAAGGTAAAGAGCCCTAAGTGCTTTAACCTTTCCTCATAGGGAAAGTGCTCCAGCCCTTTTATCATTCGAGTTGCCCTTTTCTGCACTTTCCCCAATGCTAGAATATCCTTTTTGAGGTGTGGTGACCGGAACTGTACACAGTATTCCAAATGAGGTTGCACCATCGATTTATACGGGGGCATGATGATACTGGCTGGTTTGTTTTCAGTTCCCTTTCTAATAATCACCAGCACAGCATGGCCTTTTTTATTGCCGTTGCACACTGTCTCGTTCCCCACCACCTTCTGTCCTTCCGGCCCTCTTCCTCTTCTCCCTCCAAGGGTATCATCTCAGCCCCCGGAGAACAACGCCCCTCAGCTTCCTCTACCCCACCACAACACGGGCTACAGAATCTGCAAGTCCGCTGTCCCTCTCTTGTCACCGTAGCTGTACGGGCACGCCGCGGGCTCGTGGCTGTGATTGACAGGGTGTGTGTTCCCGGCACACGTGGGTCTCGGGTGTGAATCACCCTAGGGGTTGCTATTTATATCGCAGGTCCCTGGGCTAAGGGAAGGCCCCGGTCTGCCGGGACTCCTCTTCTTGCAAATTCCCCGGCTAAGAGGATAATCTTGGGGGGTGTAAGATCTTTCCCATGGGGATTAGCCGGGAAGTGGTCTGGGGAACCCATTCATCCTATCTGTTTTAAATGGTTATTTGAGATATGGTGCCGAAGGCCTTCATGTTTTAAATGGTTATTTGAGATATGGTGCCGAAGGTTGTAGATTTTCCGGGTTGCGTGGCCGTGGTCTTGGCATTCTAGGGCCTGCCATTTTGCTAGTAGCTGTGACCAGTGTTCCCTCTAAGATGAGTTACTGTGAGCCAGCTCACAGTTTTTTAGCCTCTGGCTCACATATTTTTGTCTTCGCTCAGGAAGGATGGCTCCAGAACAAATTAATTGATGCAGCAGCCAAATCTCCTGCTCACAACTTTAATGCCAATAGCTCACAAAGTAGAATTTTTGCTCACAGGGCTCCATTGCTTAGAGGGAACACTGGCTGCGACTGGCATCCTCAGAGGTATAA
>NW_015160333.1:114942-116730 GCF_001447785.1 Gekko japonicus
GCCAGCCTCCAGGTGGGGCCTGGGGATCTCCCGCTTTTACAACTGATCCCCAGCTGACAGAGATCAGCTCCCCTGGAGCAAATGGCTGCGTGGGAGGGTGGACTCTGTGGTATTATACCCTGCCGAGGCCCCTCCCCTTTCCAAACCCCACCCTCCCCAGCCTCCACCCCCAAAAATCTCCAGGAATTTCCCAATCTGGATTTGGCAACCCTAGTCAGGGTTTTACCTGAGGCCTCATCCACACTGAGGTGGTTACTCTGTCTGGGCTATCCTAGCTCAGGACAGGAGACACAAGGATGAACATACCCACCCCTGAAACCCGTTTTTAGGACCCTGGGGCAGGAAAAACCTGTTTTTAGGACCCTGGGGCAGGAAAAATCCAAAGAGCCGAGAAAGATGGTGCCCCAAAACTCAGACCCGCCCATCTCCCGCTCTGCTGTCCTGAGTGGTGTCCAATATCCACCCACTGAGACGGTCACCCTGTAGGAAGGCTGTCGGCTTTCGAACCCAGAACCAAGTCCTGACCGAGGCGACCGTCTTGGGAACCCAGCTCACACAGCAATTCCAAGCATATGCCCGGGATGACAGAAGATGGCTTCCAGATCAGAAAATGAGGTCCCTAGGCAGATGTGAGCCTTAGTGTTTTCTCTTCGGGGAGTTATGTGTGAGTCAAGGTGCACTACAGACTCCGATGGGTTAAACACCATGCCCTTCCTGCAAAGCACTCTGGGAGCTGTAGTTCTGCGAGGTGGATTGAATGACAAGGTCCTTAGTAGAGGGGGAGAAATAAAATGGCATCGAGATGACTTAAGTTCTATGCAGATATAACTGATATGTTTCCTATATATGTTGCCGACAGACAGACAGACGGATAGATATCGGAAGTACAAACTGGGAAAGGAAATACTAACCCATAACTTCGGAACTAGGGTTGACAGTCCTCAGGGCCCAGCAGGGGACCCCCCAATTTCGGGGGCTTCTCCCCGCTGCAGTCAAGTTGGCCATCGGGGGGAACCTCACCCCTAACCAGGCAACGTCCCCAACGTGATGACATCCCCCGGAAGTGATGTCATCACATCGGGAACGTTGTGCGGGATGCTCTGATTTGGGGGCGAACTCTATGGTTTTGAGGGTGGAAAAAACCATAGAGTTTTGACCAAAAACCAGAGCATCCCTACACAATGCCCCCAACGCAATGATGTCACTTCCAGGTGACGTCATCAAGTCAGGGACATCCAGGTCTTTTTTTTGCAGAAAAACCCCAGCAGGAACTCATTAGCATAATAGGCCATACCCAACAGCAGGAACTCATTAGCATATTAGGCCACACCCTGACAGCACAGCTCATTCGCATATTAGCCACACCCCCACGTTACCAGAAGTGTGGTCATCCAGCCACACCCACCTATTGCTTCTTATTCTCTTTACCTTGTTTGTTGTCAAAACCCAGGGCTTTTTGCATGTTAGGCCACATACCCCTAATTGTAGCCAATCCAAATGAGTTTCTGCTGTTGGGTGTGGCCTATTATGCTAATGAGTTCCTGCTGGGTGGGGCCAACTTGGGAGCCAGCCGGAACTCCATTCCTGTGCGTTCCTGCCCAAAAATAGCCCTGGGGACATCGCACAATGCCCCCCCCCCAGCCCTGGAATGACCCCCAAATTCCCCTGCCGGAGCAGAAGCAAAACCTGGCGACCCTATTCTGAATCCATTTATTTTTCAGATGAAGAACAGTCAGTGGAACAAACGTTGGAGTCCAGTGGCACATTTTAAGACCCACAAAGTTTAAT
>NW_015160333.1:116812-126353 GCF_001447785.1 Gekko japonicus
GCTTATACCTAGAATTAAACTTTGTGTGTCTCAAAGGTGCCACTGGACTCAAACTTCGTTTTGCTGCTTCAGGCCAACACGGCCACCCACCTGGATCCCTTCAGTGGGAGAGAGAGAACCTTATAAATAATTTGAGCTGCAGGGAATTCTCCAGATCTCTTTACAAACTGAGGTGGGAATTCGTACCCCAATACCTTCATACCCCATTAAAGGGAGGGGGGAAACGGTTACGTGCAGCACGTAGGGTATGGCTACAAAACCCCAGAGGCCAAAGAAATCCTGATTCTGCATGGCCAGGTTTACTTCTGATGGGCAATAGGTTCAGGGCAGACAAAAGGTAGTGAATCATGAAGCTGTGGAATTCATTGCCGTTTCAATCCACTCCAGCAACAGTTTGCAAGTGGATCTTGTCATTTCACACAGTAAGTTCCAGCTGCAAAGTGGACTGAAAGTGCCTTATTTAGTGTGTGCGAAAGCACCCCTTTGTGATAGCCACAGGCAAGGGAGGCTTTAAAAGGCGGTAGGTAAGTCAAACTGAGAGCCAGTTTGGTGTAGTCGTTAAGAGAGCGGACTCTGGGGGAACCAGGTTTGATTCCCCACTCTGCCACATGCAGCTGCCGGTGTGACCTTGGGTCAGTCATAAGTTCTCTCAGAACTGTTCTCTCAAGGACAGTTCACTTAGCGCTCTCTCAGCCCCACCTACCCTGTTTCCCCGAAAATAAGACCTACCCCCAAAATAAGCCCTAGCAGGATTTCTATGCATTTGTGGTATAAGCCCTAGAAAAATATAAGACAGTGTCTTATTTTCGGGGAAACACAGTACCTCACAGCGCAACGCTCCCTCTAAGCTGTGAGCAAAACCTCTACTTTGGGAGCTACTGGCATTCAAGTCGTAAGCGAATGATTTGGCTATTGCATAAATTAGTTTGCTCTGGAGCCCTCCCCTCCCGAGCTAAGACAAGAATGTGTGAACCGGAGGCTAAAAAACTGTGAGCTGGCTCCCACTAACTCACCTTAGAGGGAACACTGCTCACAGGGTGTCTGTTGTGGGGAGGGGAAGGGAAAGGAGTTTGTGAGCCACTCTGAGACTCCTTCGGGTAGTGAAGGGCGGGGTATAAATCCAATCTCTTCTTCTTCTTTTACCTCACAGGGTGTCTGTTGTGGGGAGGGGAAGGGAAAGGAGTTTGTGAGCCGCTCTGAGACACCTTTGGGTAGTGAAGGGTGGGGTATAAATCCAATCTCTTCTTCTTCTTCTTCTACCTCACAGGGTGTCTGTTGTGGGGAGGGGAAGGGAAAGGAGATTGTAAGCCGCTCTGAGACGCCTTCGGGTAGTGAAGGGAGTCCAATCTCCTCTTCTTCAATGGCTACTAGCCAGAGAGACTAAATCTCTGGAGGACAGTGCTAAGAGATGACGTCAGGAGAAGGCCTCTATACCGCTGGCCCTCCAGGGCACCTGGTCGGCCGCTGTGTGAAACAGGGTGCTGGTCTAGGCGGACCACGGCCCTGATTCAACAGAGCCGCTCGTGAGCCGGTGAACAAAACGCTACTGAAACGATGCGCCTCCCCTTCAGAATCCGCAATCGCATCATGCGAGCCTGTGCAGTTCTGTGGTGTTTACACGGCTGGGACGACTCCCCTACCAGCTGGCTGAGAGTACCAGAGGGGAGGTTCCCGGCGTCACTCTCTCGTTCAGAAGGGCGGCAGTGGATTACCCACGCCTTGCCACAAGTCAGCACCTCCCCACGGCTTTCTTAGAAAGCCCCGGGGAGACGGGAGAAGAGCCGCTTCGGGCCGGGAAAGGCTCTCCGTCAAAGGCCTCTTGAGCTCCGCAGCTCGTGGGCCAAGCCCTGGCCTACCTTTGCCCACCACTGAGGGTGCCTTCAGGCCTCCGTCGCCCACTATCCCGTTCCCCTCACCGCAGTTACACATAGATCAAGGTGGGCAGCCGTGTTAGTCTGTCTGTAGCAGTAGAAAAGAGCGAGTCAGGAGTGCCGTCAAGGCTAGCGAAATTTGTGGAAGGGATTGAGTTTTTGTGGGTCAGTGCTCACTTCTTCCGATACAGCATCTGAAGAATTTTATTTATTAATTAATTTATTTATTATGAGATTTATAGCCCTCCCTCCCCGCGAGCGGGCTCAGGGCGGTTCACAAACTGGGCACATGTGCCAATGGTTAAAACAGTTAAAAATTAGATAAAACAATCATTTATAGTCATTTATAACTCTAGTTCCAGCTCCTGCCAACCTAGCAGTTCGAAAGCAAGAAATTGCAAGTAGATAAATAGGTACCACTTCAGTGGGAAGGGAACAGCGTTCCATGCGCCTTGGTGTTTAGTCATACGGCGTTCCGTGCGCTCTGGTGTTTAGTCATGCTGGCCACATGACCACGGAAACGTCTTCGGACAGCGCTGGCTCTTCGGCTTGGAAACGGAGATGAGCACCGCAACCCTAGAGTCGGACTCGACTGGCTTTCGAGCAAGGGAACCTTTACCTTTTTATAACAATACAAGGTGCTCTAAATGTCTCAAAGAAAGCTCTTCAGTAACAAGATGGCATGCTGATGGTGATGGTCCCAGATCGGTGCTATCAGTTCCAGGCAGCACTATCGTTCATTCTCACAGGGCCATCTCACTCTCTGATGTTAGCCAGCCCAGTTGGTGGTGGTGGTGCAGCGGTGGTGGCTCCCACACGAAAGCCTGACGGAAGAGCTCCGTCTTACAGGCCCTGCGGAACTACGCAAGGTCCCGCAGGGCCCGGATCTCCTCCGGGAGCTCGTTCCACCAGGTAGGAGCCGCCACCGAAAAGGCCCTGTCCCTGGTCGCTGCAAATCTGGCATCTTTAGGGCCTGGAGTCACCAGGAGATGCTGCATCCCCAAAGAGAGCCGTGACTCATGAAAGCTCCTGCCCTGCCACAAATTTTGTTAAGTCTTTAAGCTGCTCCTGGACTCTTGCTCTTTTCTGCTGCCACAAGTTATACATAGTTCGCTTTTTGGCCGCAGCGGCTGCCCGGCATCTTTGATTGTTTCGACCCTCCCCCCCAAGCTCCCGTATGCACCAAAATGTTACTAAAAAGTAAAGGTAAAGGTTCCCTTGCTCGAAAGCCAGTCGAGTCCGACTCTAGGGTTGCGGTGCTCATCTCCGTTTCAAAGCCGAAGAGCCAGCGCTGTCCGAAGACGTTTCCCTGGTCATGTGGCCAGCATGACTAAACACCAAGGCGCACGGAATACTGTTACCTTCCCACCGAAGTGGTCCCTATTTATCTACTTGCAATGTCTTGCTTTCGAACTGTTAGGTTGGCAGGAGCTGGAACTAGAGACGGGAGCTCACTCCGTCATGCGGCACACTCGGGTCTCGAACTGCTGAACTGCCGACCTTCCACAGCCTGCAGTTCGGCGTCTTAACCACTTGAGCCACCGCAGCTCCTACAATGTTACTAGGGAGGTTTAAACTCCCCACCCTGTCAGGACTGAGAGTCTGAGAGAGTCCTGTCCACACACTACAGACTTCTTTGTACCACGTCCCCCTTTCTCCGGCCTAGAGAAATAAATTACTGTCCTGAGGGGAACCAGGCACCACCACTATGGAGGCCTGCGGTGTGAAGGAAGACAGGCCTTGACGCCTTCTCATGCGCACACAACATATCGCCTCTAGGCCACAGTTCAAGGTTCTGGCAATCTCCTGCGTGTTTGCTCAGTATGATTCAATTCAATAAGACTTTATGAGTATAGCAAACTATACACGCCATGTCAAAACATCTACGAAGGACGGATCCCAGATCTCTCCCGTGAATGGGGAAACCGAATACAATCCGCCCCAGCCACAAAGTGCCAACGTAACTGGAGTTGGAGCTCAGTTTTCTCTCTCATAGTTTAACACACACACACACACACCCATTTGTTTCCAAGTCACCAGTGGCATATAGATTTAGATGGCCAGCCATGTTGGTCTGAAGCGACAGAACAAAGTTTGAGTCCAGTGGCACCTTTAAGACCAACAGAGTTAAAATTCTGGGTATAAGCGTTCATGAGCAGGCACATTTCCTTGGTATCTGAAGAAGTGTGAAGCGACAGAACAAAGTTTGAGTCCAGTGGCACCTTTAAGACCCACAAAGTTAAAATTCTGGGTATAAGCGTTCATGGGCATGCACACTTCTTTGGTATCTGAAGAAGTGTCCATGCACACCAAAGCTTATAGCCAGCCCAGAATTGTTAGTCTTGAAGGTGGCCACTGGATTCAAACTTTCTTCTGCCAGTAGCATATGCTTCTGAAACGCCATGCTGGGAATGAACCTCTCTCCTATGTTTAAAAAAAGAGAAGTCGGAACCTGTTGATGCTGGCTAGATCCGTCCTCTGAAAACGTCAGACGGACAACAGAGACGCAGCTCAGAAGTTTATTCATTGTATTTAATTATTTATTCCTCGCCTTCTCCCCAATAGGGACTCAAAGCAGGTTCTCTCCTCCCTTTTAGCCTCACAACGACCCTGTGAGGTAGGTTAGGCTGAGAGCGTTCGACTGGCCCAAGGTCACCCGGTCAACTACCCTGGCAGAGTGGGATTCGAACCTGGGATTCCGAGCTGCTGATACTTTTAACCACTCCACCACACTGACTCTCTGTTTTGTCATCATACAGACTTCCATGCCTGAGATATCATAAATCTCCCCCCCCCGCCCAACATATACATTGCTTTTGAAAGGAACAGCTAGGGTTTAAAACTAAACTGGGTTTCTAGCTCTCAGTAGCTCACGGGAAAGATATGCCGTAGCCCCCTTTGGAAGGAAAACCAGCGGCTCGTGTAGCCCCCGCCACATCTCGGCCAGACTCTGAGGGATTATTTTATCAAAAACCTTCCTCCAAAGAACCCCCTCGTGTACCCCCCGCCACATCTCGGCCAGACTCTGAGGGATTATTTTATCAAAACCCTTCCTCCAAAGAACCCCGGGCCGTACACCTGGCCCACAGCCTCAGTCACCCCCCCCAATTCCATCCTCACAACAACCCTGTGAAGGATATCGAGCGGAGAGAGAGGCAGCAACTGGCCCAAGGTCACCCTTCAGGCCTGCACGGGGATTCTCTCCCCGGGTTAAAGTTCAAGCCCCACACGGGCTGTGTACATATATACACCACGGCCAGCCCTTGGCAAGCGGGAAACGGTACACAGAAGTGTCAGCTCGGGCCGGTCATCTGATCAGGGAGTCAGCTTGTGTGTGTATGACTCCTTCTTCGAGTGATCGTGACCAAGAGGAGGCCTCCTGAAGGCCGTCCGCCGACTGCCTGACTGTACCTTTCCGTCCTCCGGAAAGCAGGGAGGAGAAGTTGTTCCTAAGAGAGGGCAGGAGCAGCGGCAGCACGCCAAACAGCGGCGCAGCATCGTGTCAGGAGTGCTACAACAGGGAGCCGCATGACGGGTTCTGACGACACCAGACAAGGCCACTGCCCCCCTCCCCCCCAAGCACCACGGCATTTTCAGATAAGTGTCAAGAAAGGATCGAGACGCTAGTCGCGTCATCCCCCCTGGCTCGCGGCCCAGGCGTCTGGGAGGCGGACGTGCTATCTCCTAGGATGTCGGAGACCCGCTCGACACGTGTCCGGAGGCAGGCTCGACCCGTTCTAACCGGGTTCCGGAG
Organism: Gekko japonicus; assembly: GCF_001447785.1. NCBI lineage: Eukaryota > Metazoa > Chordata > Lepidosauria > Squamata > Gekkonidae > Gekko > Gekko japonicus. The sequence goes on from NW_015160333.1 coordinate 122,438, forward strand.
CCGAGTCCGGGTTCTGCAGAACCGGCGCTGGATCTTGAGGAGGCCAGCCGGCCCCTCCTCGCTCCCTTCCCGTGTGCTTGGGGCAGGCACCCGTGTCGTGCCAATGAAGCACACCTGAGTGGACGCCAATGGGTCTCCGCATCCCCTCGACTTCCTCCCCTGCATCCTCCCCCTCCCCTGCTTCCTCTGCCGAAGCGGCCAATCAGGAGCCGGCGTGTGCTGCCTGTGTCCCTATCCCCGTTGACCTCAGCCAGTCGGACACTCGATTGAGATTAGAGGTAGATGGCGTTTCGCCCCGGAACGCCTTTCTGTTCGGCCTCTCTTCTCGATCCAGGCAGCGGTCATGGCCTCCAGTACGGGGTGGGGGAGATCTGCTTTGCCGATGAGTTTTATCACCTTATTAAGCCGTAGACTATACAAATGTTGTTTCCACGCTGGGGAGCATGTTTAACACAACACACGTCTGCCAAGGGCATGTGGTCACTTTGAAGGGAAAGTCGGAGGGAGGGAAGGGGTACTTAACCCCTCGCGTAGTCGCTGTTTTCCCCATGTAAAAGCCCCCCACCCTGGCAGTTCCCTCCCCCAACCAGACTCTCTTCCGGTTTCAAACACCAGCTAGGGAAGGGGGGTGCTTTAAAAAGAAATCGGTGCGGGGCATTTGCAGGGGACACCTGGCCGATGCCAACATCTGGTGCGGCCCGCTGTTCCCATCCCCCCCCCCGGACACCCGCACTCCTGCTCAAGGGGAGACAGCCACTGTCTCTTCTGCAACGTCTCCTTTCACGCGCAGGAGAGGCGGGCCGTGACGCAAGGTGAAAACGTGGGAGCCGTGAAGGTTGACAGCGCTCACGTCACAGAGCTCTGACGCACCGGGCCACGATCCAGGGGCGGTGTGTGTGTGTGCGTTTTCCCACACAAGTCTCAGCAAATTGGACCTGCACCTGGCCGCGCAGAAGAGGCCGCTCAGGACTGTAGACCTCTCCTCTCGGGCGGCTCCCGTCCATTTAAGTAGGGAGTTTGTGCAGGCCCCATTGTGTACGTGTATGTACGCCCTATCTGGATTTTCCAGCATAGGCACAACCACATACAGTGTGCCACTGTTTCCTTCCATTTGTGCACGTGTATGTACGCCATAGCTGGATTTTCCAGCATAGGCACAACCACATCTCTGATGCCCAGGACAAAGTCACAAAGCAGCAAACTCCACAAGTGAGTGGAATGGCTGAGGCCACAGGGGAAAGGGGAATGTATCTGGGGAGCGCTTGAGGAATGTGTTTCCTTCATTTGCACCCGGCCTCTCTCCCCAGAGGAGACCCAAAGCGGGGGACGCCGTTCTCCTCCTCTCCACGCTATGCTCACAACAGCCCTGTGAAGTAGGCTGGGCTGAGAGGGGGTGTGACCGGCCCAAGGTCACCCAGCAAGTTTCCACTGCAGCGTGGGAATTCGAATCAGGGTTTCCAAGAACCTCGTTCAGCACTCTAACCACGGCACCCTCTGAGTCCCTCTAGCTTGGCAGGCGGCGGGTGGCACCGAACCACAGAACGGGGTGCCCAACAGGGGGGCAGTTTGGCATAGTGGTTAAGTGCACAGACTCTAATCTGGGAGAGCCGGGTTCGATTCCCCACTCCTCCACTCGCAGCTGCTGGATGACCTTGGGCAAGCCATAGCTCTGTCAGAGCTGTCCTTGAAAAAGAGCAGTTGCTCTCAGAGCCCCACCTAACCTACCAGGGTGTCTGTTGTGGGGAAGGGGAAGGAGTTTGTAAGCCGCTCTGAGACTCCTTTGGGTAGTGAAGGGCAGGGTATAAATCCAATCTTCTCTTCTATGAGTTAGAGCACTACCGCTGGGTGGGGGGGAGGAATGTCTCATGGTCAGGCTGAATCTCTTGCTCTCCTGCCCGAGTGGGGGGGCTCCACCTCACCTAACCGGTAAAGCGGGTGTGCTATGGGCCTCCCATTTTATCGATTTAACCTATTTACACCCTTCCTTTCTCTCCAAAAGAGGGGAGCCGGACGGGGCCGGACATCGTTGGCCTCGCCTCCATTTTTATTCTCACGACAACCCTGCGAGGCAGGCGAGACCAAGGGCCTGTGCCACCAGGCAGGCTCAGACCCTCTCTCCTTTTCCACCTTCTCCTCGCCATCAGTGTTCCCTCTAAGCTGAGTCAGTGTGAGCCAGCTCACAGTTTTTTAGCCTCGAGCTCACACTTTCTTTCTTTTTTCTGTCCTCGCGCAGGAAGGAGGGCTCCAGAGCAAACTAACAAAGCGCTCGCTCGCAACTTTAATGCCAGCAGCTCACAGAGGAGAATTTTTGCTCACAGGAATCCACAGCCCAGAGGGAGCATTGCTCGCCATCATCCCGGAGAGAAGAGAGGCGGACGGGAGACAGACGGGCACTCCCTCTTGGAGGTCGGAGGACGCACTTTGATCTCTGCATGGCAAGAGATGTGTGGGGTGGGGTGATCTGGGCAGGGCAGTGTCATGCCAAGTGGCATCCTCTCCCCCCACCCCAACGTAATTCCAGCTTAAACAGGGTTCCTCCTGTATCTAATCACCGCTCACTCATCTTTCAGCCTTGGTAGAGATCAGTTCCCATTCCCCTCCCCGCTTCCCCCCGAGCGGGCCTCTCCGAAACTCTTGTTGCTATCCAAGGTGCTACTGGACTCGAGTCCAGTGTCTCACGCAATGCTCCCTCTAAGCTGTGGAGCCTTGTGAGCAAAAAGTCTACTTTGTGAGCAACCGGCATTCAAGCTGTGAGCGAGCAGTTTGGCTACCGCATGAATCAGTCGGCTCTGGAGCCATCCCTTCCCGAGCGGAGACCAAACTGTGTGCGCCGGAGGCTAAAGAACTGTGAGCTGGCTCACACTGACTCAGCTTAGAAGGAACACCGAGGCACACTTGTAGACCGGGTTCCCTTTTACAGGACTATACCTCTCTTCCCCCCGCCCGCGCATCTCCAAGCTTTTGGGTTTCATTGGCCGCCTTCTGGACTTCACCTTGGCACCGCTCCCCAGGGTGACATTAACAACCCGCTCTCCAAAGGCAAGGGCTGTTTAATTTCTAAACCCCGGATCGCCCGGCTGCTTGGAAATCACATGGTGGGGTTGTTGTTTTTTTGGTCGGGTTCTTCTCCACCCCAGCACGGGAGGCCGGTGGGGTTCTCCAGTCCCCCCCCCCCCCCCCCCTTTCCTTAAAATAATCTATTTGATTTAGAATACTGACACAACAAGGCCGCCTTTCTCCAAAGCCCCCGGATCCCACGGCAGGCGTTCCGCTCCTCTCCCCAGGTGCGCCACAGGCACATTCCAGGGCTCCGGCCGGACTATGGAAGGGAACCAGCTCCTGGACTGAAGCCTTCATTCATCTTTGTCTCCTACCTCGGACCCCTTTGTGGTCAGATCTCCAGAACCCCTTTGTGGTCAAGATCTCCAGAACCCCTTTGTGGTCAGATCTCCAGAACCCCTTTGTGGTCAAGATCTCCAGAACCCCTTTGTGGTCAGATCTCCAGAACCCCTTTGTGGTCAAGATCTCCAGAACCCCTTTGTGGTCAGATCTCCAGAACCCCTTTGTGGTCAAGATCTCCAGAACCCCTTTGTGGTCAGATCTCCAGAACCCCTTTGTGGTCAAGATCTCCAGAACCCCTTTGTGGTCAGATCTCCAGAACCCCTTTGTGGTCAAGATCTCCAGAACCCCTTTGTGGTCAGATCTCCAAAGCCCATTTCCAGACCTGCAGGTGAGGGCCACCTCGGTCCCCTGGATGTCCCCCCGCCAGCAAGAATAACATTCCCCACCCCACCCCCAATGGCAAAAGCACTGCTGGCAACAGACTGGGGTCAGGAGGGAAGTGTCCTCCAGGCCGAGGGATGCGGGAGGTTCTTTGGCATTACTCTGGACACAGAGCGGGAGTCTCTCCCCCCCC
>NW_015160333.1:126419-126955 GCF_001447785.1 Gekko japonicus
CCCCCCGGGGTCCCCAATGCTCCCTCTAAGCGGCGGAGTCCTGTGAGCAAAAACTCTACTTTGTGAGCTCCCGGCATTCAAGTTGCGAGGGAGCCCCTTGGCTGCCGCATCGAGTCATTTGCTCTGGAGCCACTCATCCGGAATGGGGACAACAATGTGCGTGCCGGAGGCTAAAGAACGGTGCGCTGGCTCACACGGACTCAGCCTAGAGGGAACCCCGGTCCCCTCCAGCTCTGCGCTTCCGTCCTCGGCCCCGAGACCCCACCTCGTCCCACCCAATGTTCCCTCTAAGCTGTAGAGTCCTGTGAGCAAAAATTCTACTTTGTGAGCTACCGGCATCAAAGTTGTGAGCGAGCGATTTGGCTGCTGCATGAATTAGCCTGCTCTGGAGCCCCTCCTTCCTGAGCTGAGACAAAAAGGTGTGAGCCGGAGGCTAAAAAACGGTGCGCTGGCTCACACTGACTCAGCTTAGAGGGAACACTGCGTCCCACCCCCAGTTCCAGGGGACCAGGCGCCCCCTGCCCCCCCTCTCGCAG
>NW_015160333.1:127764-139595 GCF_001447785.1 Gekko japonicus
GGGGGGGGAGAGAATCGCTAGTGCGGCCGGAAGGGAGAGCCGCTTCCTTCCCCCGCCCCCCCGTGCACATTGCACATTGCACCTGTTCCCATAGCTCCGCAGCATCCGAAAGCCTCTCTCCCTTTCTCTGTCTTTCCTCCTTCTTTCTCTTTCTTTCCTCTCTCTTTCTTTTTTCCACTCTCTCTTTCTTTCCTCTCTGTCTCTTTCTTTTCCCCTCTCTTTTTTGCTGTGTCTCTTCTTTCTTTCTTTCTTTCTTTCTTTCTTTCTTTCTTCCCTCCTTCCTTCCTTTCTCTTCTCTTTCTTTCTTTCTTTCTTTCTTTCTTTCTTTCTTTCTTCCCTCCTTCCTTCCTTTCTCTTCTTTCTTTCTTTCTTCCCTCCTTCCTTCCTTTCTCTTCTTTCTTTCTTTCTTCCCTCCTTCCTTCCTTTCTCTTCTTTCTTTCTTTCTTTCTTTCTTTCTTCCCTCCTTCCTTCTTTCCTTTCTCTTCTTTCTTTCTTTATTCCCTCCTTCCTTTCTCTCCTTCCTTCCTTCCTTCCTTCCTTCCTTCTTTCTTCCTTCCTTCCTTTCTTCCTTCCTTTCTCTCCTTCCTTCCTTCCTTTCTCTCCTTCCTTCTTTCTTTCTTTCTCTCTTTCTTTTTTTCTTCCTTCCTTTCCTTCCTTCCTTCCTTCCTTCCTTTCATTCTTTCTTTCTTTCTTTCTTTCTGCAAAACACTGTGGAAGACAGAAGGCAGACTTCCGGCCTCCGCACGGGTCTCTCTGTGTGTTTGAACCCCCACTGCATTCCGTGCATGCGTGTTGTTGCAGGGGTCTCTCTCTGCAGGGTTGCCAGCTCCAGGTTGGGGGAATCCCTGGAGATTTGGGGGGGTAGGGAGGGGAATCGTCGCAGGGTATGACCCACCCCGTCGAGTCCACCCTCCAAAGCAGCCCTTGTCTCTAGAGGACCTGAGCTCTGTCCTCTAGAGAAAAGTTGCAATTCTGGAAGGGGAGGGGGGTCTCCAGACCCCACCTGGAGGTTGGCAACCTCTCCCCCACCTGTGGGAACGGGCTTTCGAAGGCTGCTGTTTGGCCAGTCTTCCTGGTGTGCAAGTGGCGGCCCTGGCTTGGGGCGCTTGCTTTCAGAGTCAGGCTGTCAAAATCTCCTCCGGGTCTCCAGGGCTACTCTGCAGACGTGTTTGGGAGGAAACCCCCCGCGGTCTGGGTGTGTTTTACATCCAAGGAAACACAGCTAGAGGATCCTGCGGGGAATGGGCTGGCAGAAGCCGCCGGCCACGTTCGCTCTCTTAACAAAGGGTCCCGCCCCTTGACTGTTTTGTATCACCCCCACCCCCCACCCGGGTGCCTCCCCTTTCCTGATGGAGTTGCCAACTCCAGCTTGAGAAATTCTTGGAGATTTGGGGGGGGTGGAACCTGAGGAGGGCGGAGTCTGGGGAGAGGGAGGGGTATAAAACCCGTAGAGTCCACCCTCCAAAGCAGCCGTTTCCTGGCCCGTCATCTGTGATTCTCTGGGATCTCCAGGACCCACCTGGAGGCTGGCAACCTTATTCCTGCCCTGGGTCAATTTATGCAGAGATGTAGAAGGGGGAGGCTGCAGCTAGGAGCCTTGCTGTTCTATCCTCTTCAGCCCTCTGGAATTAAATGGGACTCACTTCCTTGCATGGTGCCCTGCAGGAACACTTGGTGGAGAAATCACTTGGCACATGCACAGAGGTCTTTATTGTTACTTCTGGGGGCTCTGAGACTTTGGTCTTATCTCCACCTGACCCACCAGCCCCCTGCCTCCAGACACCTGTTAGCTCAACCAGTGCAGGGTTTATCTCGTTTTCCCAGGAGCACTTGCAGATTGAATAAATGGCAATATAGGTGCTGCTCTGATATCTGTAGATGCCTAAAGTATCTCTGGTCCCCCCCCCCCTATCCCTTAATCCAGGGGTGTCGAACTCATTTGTTATGAGGGCCAGATCTAACATAAATGGGACCTTCTTGGGCCGGGCCATGTGTGTCATAAAATGTAATGCCAGGTAGCGGAGATATCAACTTTATAAAGGACACAAACACAAAGGTGGGGGGTTTTTACTTAAAATAAAATCATGCTTAAAACATTAGCACTCTTGCAATATTTGGTTTATTGAACAGTGTCTGATAACACACACCTCTTGCTCTGAATTATTGCATCAAAATGTCTGTGCTGTTGCAATCTTGAGTATGCTGTTCGGGTGTGTATCTGTAAGCTGCAAACCTACGATGATGCAGCAGCAGCAGCAGAACTGGAAGAAGAAGCAGAAGACAGCCAGTTCCACTGCGGGCCTGAGAGAAGCCCTCCGGGGGCCTGATCTGGCCCCCGGGCTGCATGTTTGACACCCCTGCCTTAATCTCTGTCCAGTGCTTCCACAAGGCTCACAAACTCAACTCCAGCAGGCCGGCTATAAAGCCTGTTTCACACAAGCCTCTTTGTGGGAAATCGTGAAATACAAGCTTCAAAGATTTATCCAATTAAGGGTGGGTGGTCAGTCCTAGGTTTCGGAACCAGCGATAATTGCCAAAACATTTCTTGTCAGTGCTGCATTACGTAATATTAGTAGTTTATATAAATTGCAATTTTTGTTATTTTTCATGGTGTGTATCTGGCCCCATCACTCCTTGGCAAAAGAAAGTGTGAGTCATGGAAGCTTTCACGGCTCAGGTGGGGTGTCACCTGACGCTGCCACCACTCTGGTTCCAGGCTCCCTTGAGAAGGCCCAGAGCACCCTCCCAAGACCTTTAGACCTCCCTTTTGGCCGAATAATAGGCGTGAGGACCAATGTTCCCTCTAAGCTGTGGAGTCATGTGAGCAAAAATTTTACTTTGTGAGCTACTGGCATTAAAGTTGTGAGCGAGCCATTTGACTACTGTATTAAATTGGTTTGCTCTGGAGCCATCCTTCCTGAGCTAAGACCAAAATGTGTGAGCTGGAGGCTAAAAAACTGGGAGCTAGCTCACACTAACTCAGCTTAGGGGGAACAGTGGTGAGGACCAGGCAGAGCGAACAATGAAAATAGTTTATTGTATAAGAGGTCAAACAACAAGATGCAGAAATATAACAGGAAGTGGGTGAAAAGAAGAAGAAGAAGAAGAGGAGAGAAGAGATTGGATTTATACCCCGCCCTTCACTTGGAGTCTCAGAGCGGCTGTGCCCTAATGTGTCTAAATATATACTGTCCCTAGCTCACTATTGCAAGGGGCACTAGACTACTCACCCTTCCCTCAGGATGAAGGTCTCTTCCTTGCAGCAGCCTTCCTTTTGGCTCTGCACTCTGGGAAGAAGAATAGCTTTTCCTGCTGCACCAGATCTTTTATTCCAACCCCTCCTCTTTTCCGATTGGTCAGTTTTGGCTCCAAAACCTCTCAGGGGCTTCTGGGAGTTGTAGGCCCAGCCTCACCTACTGCTAGCCAGGCTCCCTGGGCCTAGTAGGCCTCTGGTGGCACAGCCCAGATCATGACAGAAGCAGTGACAGAATTCACATTCCTGGGATCCAAGATCACTGCAGACGGTGACTGTAGCCATGAAATTAAAAGACGCCTGCTCCTTGGGAGGAAAGCGATGGCAAACCTGGACAGCATAATAAATAGAGACATCACCCTGCCAACAAAAGTCCGTGTGGTCAAAGCAATGGTATTCCCATAGGTTTACCAAGTACCTACCTTCGAATCGGCGGGGGACACATGGTTCCCGGCAGGAACATCCCTCAGTTTCCAGCTCCATTGCCAGAGCGTCGCCCAACTACATGCCCAGCGTGCTGGCGTCATGTCTGGGCGACGGCATGGTGCAGCGCGTTTGTTTTCCGTGCAGGACTGTTCCTGACAAGAAGTATGTGTCCCCCGCCGATTCGAGGTAGGTACTTGGTAAGCCTATATTCACAGTAAAGGTAAAGGTCTCCCTTGCTCGAAAGCCAGTAGAATCCGACTCTAGAGTTGCGGTGCTCATCTCCGTTTCAAAGACGATGAGCCAGCGCTGTCCGAAGACATTTCCGTGGTCATGTGGCCAGCATGACTAAACACCAAGGCGCACGGAACGCTGTTACCTTCCCATTGAAGCGGTCCCTATTTATCTACTTGCAATTTCTTGCTTTCGAACTGCTATGTTGGCAGGAGCTGGAACTGGAGACGGGAGCTCACTCCGTCATGCGGCAACTCGGGTCTCGAACTGCTGAACGACTGACCTTCCACAGCCTGCAGTTCAGTGTCTTAACCACTTGAGCCACTGCAGGAATATTCCCAGTATGGCTGCGAGAGCTGGACCATAAGGAAGGCCAAGCGCCGAAGAATAGATTCTTTTGCATTATGGTGCTGGAGAAGCCTCTTGAGAGTCCCCTGGACTGCAAGGAGATCAAATCAGACAATCCTAAAGGATATCAACCCTGACTGTTCCCTGGAAGGCCAGAGACTGAAGCTGAAGCTCAAATACTTTGGCCACCCAATGCGAAGGGAGCACTCGCTGGAGAAGACCCTGATGCTGGGAAAGACTGAAGGTCAAAGAAGACGGGGACTGCAAAGGATGAGATGGTTGGACAGTGTTATCGATGCAGCGAACATGAAGTTGAGCAAACTCCGGAGGATGACGGAAGACCGGAGGGCCTGGCGTGATGGGGTCGCGAAGAGTCAGACTCGACTGTGCGGCGGCTTCTTCCTGGCTGCCGCACCAGGCCGCGAGGGCTGTTCCCGATTCCCCCCACCCCCTGGTTTCTGTTTCCTGAGAGGGGAGGAGAAAGCAGCTTTACGGGCCTTGAGCGACGATTCGCCAACTGATCAGAAACCAAAAACAAAACACCTTGTCTTTGCCAAGGAGGTGGTTTTTTGGGGGGGCAGTTGACTCTGGGCCGGTGGCCAAAACGCCGTGTGTAAAAGCCAGGCCGAGTGCCAGAGCTTTGTAAGGCAGACAGATTTTTTAATCTTATTTTTGAGTAAACAGCCGCAGTGTTTTCACCGGGTGCACCTGCCTGAGCCGCGTCTCACTCCGATCTGTGGAAGCACCGGACCCTTTCCAGCGTGGCGTAGTGGTAGAGCGTCGGCCTAGGGTCTGGGAGAGCCAGATTCGAGTCCCCACATCTGCCTAGGGTTGCCAGACTCCAGGCGGCGGCTGGAGATCTCCCGCTATTACGACTGATCTCGGAGCGACAGAGATCAGTTCCCCTGGAGAAAATGGCCGCTCTGGAAGGTGAACTCTGTGGCATTAGACTCTGCTGAGGACCCTCCCCTCCCCAAATTCTGCCTTCTCCAGGCTCCACCTCCAAAACCTCCAGGTATTCTCCAACCCGGAGCTGGCCACCCTATGTCCTGGTGTGGAAACTCGCTGGATGACCTTGGACCAGTCACATGCTTCACAGAGTTGTAGTGAGAATAAAACAGAGAAGAGGACAACCAAGTAAGCCGCTTGGAGTCCTCATTGGAGAGAAAGTGGGGTATAAATAAATAAATAACATTAGCTGTTGTAGTTTTCCCAGGCTGTGTGACCGTGGTGCTGGCATTGTCGGACCTGACGTTTCGCCAGCAGCTGTGACTGGCATCCTCAGAGGTATAACACAGAAAGACGGAATGCTCTCTGTGTCAAGGTGAGAAGAAAAAAAATGGTAGGCAGGAAATTTATCTCTACTCAGGAAGGTGGGGTAGGGCCGAGTCGTTATCTTGTAGGAATTTCCCAGGCTGTGACACGCTAATGGAGGAGCTTTCCTGAGGAGGTTCTTTTGCATATGAATGGGCTGTTGAAATTCTATAGCAAAATCTGTGATTGCAACAAAATGGACTGACAATCTCCCTCCATTCAACAATGGCTAATAAAAATTTGGGATTATTTTATAATGACCAAATTGTCTCATAATTTAAACAAGAATTCAGCCACACAATATCAAAACAAAGTGGTAAAGGTTTGGTTCCCAATTATAAGTTACTTAATGGAAAAAGACATCCTTCCAAGAAACCCTCGGTATCATGATTTGATTTATTTTTGATGGTCTCTGTAAGTTAAATACTATTGAATGTTTATTGTTTTTGTATACTGTTGAAAATTGTTAATAAAAAAAATCTAATTTTATCTGTAGTGCTGTTGTAAGATGTACAGCATTTTGTGTTTTTTCAGGACAGGAAACCATGCCCTATTTATTTTTAAACTATCTTCTTTCCCATTGAAATTGTGTTTTATGCTTGTGAATTTCAATGGCTTTCCTGTGTAATCTGACATGGTAATTGGATGTGTTGTCCAGCCTTTCAGTGCCTTGGAAGAAGACCCTGTGTCCTGTTTGAGTTTGGCTATGTTCAGCCACTGCTGATCTTTCAGGTTGGCCCAGTCTGCAGTGTCTTTCATGTTCGTTTATTCTCGTCTGAATGCTAAATAAATAAACAACAGTCCTGTGTGTGTTTCAACCCACAGGTGCGTGGGAAAGAGTCGTGCTGTCTTGGCTGCTGCGTCAAGAGAGACTGAAGAAGACCCGCGTTGGAACTCTTGGCCGCCACCTCTCCACTGTTGTGCCTAGGCTCGCAACCACCATCGGGGGACGGCGCTGACGCTCATTTCCCTGCCCGCCTCCGTCCTCCCACGCAAAAACACAAACATAGCAACAACCCACTGCACTTCCTGGCATCAGCCAGAGAAGCCAACAACATCTGGCGAACTAGGCTCCGGTCCACCAAAGCGTCTTGCGGCTATAAAATGTTCTTCCTCTTTCAGGTGCTACAGAAGGCCTGTCTCTTTCTCAGGCAAACACCGCTACCCCTCCTGAACCAGGAGCAAAGAGGGAAATGTTGGCTTCTGCCTCTGAGCGTCTGCCTTCGCGCCATCTTCTCCCTTCCAGCTACCGAAACGTTTCGAACCGAAAGTCAGAAACGTGAGCTAGAGAAGAAGAAGAGATTGGAGTTATACCCCGCCCTTCACTCCCCAAAGGAGTCTCAGAGCCTCTGCCCTCCTTCCCCTCCCCACAACAGACACCCTGGGAGGGAGGTGGGGCTGAGAGAGCTCTTTCGAGGGCTGCTCTTGAGAGAGCACCTCTGAGAGAACTTGTGACTGACCCAAGGTCACACCAGCAGCTGCACATGGAGGAGTGGGGAATCAAACCCAGTTCTCCCAGATTAGAGTCTGAGCACTTAACCACGACACCAAACTGGCAGAAGAAGCCAGGAATTGCCACTAGTGTGTGTAATGTGGGGGGGGGCTTCCCTGACCCCTGTCTCTAGCTCCGTATCCCAGTGCAAAATGGAGCGATGTCGCATGTGTGCCTCCTGCCATGTCCTCAGGATCACCACGCCTCCATTCCGTTTTACAATATCTGCCACTCCCTAGCGTTATAATCCTAATTACTGGCTTCAGATCCCCATGTCATCCCAACGACCAGGGGTCATTTCCTGCAGGAGCACACAAGAGCAGAGCTCCGGCAGTAAAGAGCCCAGTTCGTAAAAGGATAGCTCTTTGGAACCCTGAACACCGAAACAGCAGAACGAAACGTAGAACGGATGTTCAAGATACGCTTCTAGGTTTCAAAACTGAACCCAAGCTGAACCACTAAACCCATTTTTAAAGGCGGGGTGGAAGAGGGCAACCCACAGTCCAAGAAGGCTGAGGCACTGAAACGCAAGACGGTATGCCTATCTGGGACACGATTTGCTGTCACAAATCCCTCACTGGTTTTCAAGGAAGCCAGGAATGATTTGGAACACACTCTAACGTCTCCTCTCGTCTGAGCATGGTATCGGATTGAAATGTGCTACTACCACATAGCTGATGTGATTTCTCTGAAATGCAAACACCTGCTCGAACCCTGCACTCTCTCGCAAGGAGGGGAGAGAGAGAAAATAGATCGCTAGATCTGAAACTGGAGATCTGAAACAAGGCCGCACGAACCAGAACCATGGGCTTTACCGGTGAAAAGGGTCCGAGAGTAATTCACCTGTCTGAGGTGATTTTAACAGTAGAAAGGATCAAGAGTCCAGGAGCACCTTAAAGACTAACAACATTCGTGGCAGGGGAGGAGCTTGAATCTGGGACCTCCTGCATGCCAAGCAGAGGCTCTGCCACTGAGTCAGGGTCTCAGGTCAAGGTCTTTCTCATCCCCTCCTGCCTGGTCCTTTTCGTGGGAGATGCCGGGGATTGAACCTGGGACCTCCTGCATGCCAAGCAGAGGCTCTGCCACTGAGTCAGGGTCTCAGGTCAAGGTCTTTCTCATCCCCTCCTGCCTGGTCCTTTTCGTGGGAGATGCCGGGGATTGAACCTGGGACCTCCTGCATGCCAAGCAGAGGCTCTGCCACTGAGTCAGGGTCTCAGGTCAAGGTCTTTCTCATCCCCTCCTGCCTGGTCCTTTTCGTGGGAGATGCCGGGGATTGAACCTGGGACCTCCTGCATGCCAAGCAGAGGCTCTGCCACTGAGTCAGGGTCTCAGGTCAAGGTCTTTCTCATCCCCTCCTGCCTGGTCCTTTTCGTGGGAGATGCCGGGGATTGAACCTGGGACCTCCTGCATGCCAAGCAGAGGCTCTGCCACTGAGTCAGGGTCTCAGGTCAAGGTCTTTCTCATCCCCTCCTGCCTGGTCCTTTTCGTGGGAGATGCCGGGGATTGAACCTGGGACCTCCTGCATGCCAAGCAGAGGCTCTGCCACTGAGTCAGGGTCTCAGGTCAAGGTCTTTCTCATCCCCTCCTGCCTGGTCCTTTTCGTGGGAGATGCCGGGGATTGAACCTGGGACCTCCTGCATGCCAAGCAGAGGCTCTGCCACTGAGTCAGGGTCTCAGGTCAAGGTCTTTCTCATCCCCTCCTGCCTGGTCCTTTTCGTGGGAGATGCCGGGGATTGAACCTGGGACCTCCTGCATGCCAAGCAGAGGCTCTGCCACTGAGTCAGGGTCTCAGGTCAAGGTCTTTCTCATCCCCTCCTGCCTGGTCCTTTTCGTGGGAGATGCCGGGGATTGAACCTGGGACCTCCTGCATGCCAAGCAGAGGCTCTGCCACTGAGTCAGGGTCTCAGGTCAAGGTCTTTCTCATCCCCTCCTGCCTGGTCCTTTTCGTGGGAGATGCCGGGGATTGAACCTGGGACCTCCTGCATGCCAAGCAGAGGCTCTGCCACTGAGTCAGGGTCTCAGGTCAAGGTCTTTCTCATCCCCTCCTGCCTGGTCCTTTTCGTGGGAGATGCCGGGGATTGAACCTGGGACCTCCTGCATGCCAAGCAGAGGCTCTGCCACTGAGTCAGGGTCTCAGGTCAAGGTCTTTCTCATCCCCTCCTGCCTGGTCCTTTTCGTGGGAGATGCCGGGGATTGAACCTGGGACCTCCTGCATGCCAAGCAGAGGCTCTGCCACTGAGTCAGGGTCTCAGGTCAAGGTCTTTCTCATCCCCTCCTGCCTGGTCCTTTTCGTGGGAGATGCCGGGGATTGAACCTGGGACCTCCTGCATGCCAAGCAGAGGCTCTGCCACTGAGTCAGGGTCTCAGGTCAAGGTCTTTCTCATCCCCTCCTGCCTGGTCCTTTTCGTGGGAGATGCCGGGGATTGAACCTGGGACCTCCTGCATGCCAAGCAGAGGCTCTGCCACTGAGTCAGGGTCTCAGGTCAAGGTCTTTCTCATCCCCTCCTGCCTGGTCCTTTTCGTGGGAGATGCCGGGGATTGAACCTGGGACCTCCTGCATGCCAAGCAGAGGCTCTGCCACTGAGTCAGGGTCTCAGGTCAAGGTCTTTCTCATCCCCTCCTGCCTGGTCCTTTTCGTGGGAGATGCCGGGGATTGAACCTGGGACCTCCTGCATGCCAAGCAGAGGCTCTGCCACTGAGTCAGGGTCTCAGGTCAAGGTCTTTCTCATCCCCTCCTGCCTGGTCCTTTTCGTGGGAGATGCCGGGGATTGAACCTGGGACCTCCTGCATGCCAAGCAGAGGCTCTGCCACTGAGTCAGGGTCTCAGGTCAAGGTCTTTCTCATCCCCTCCTGCCTGGTCCTTTTCGTGGGAGATGCCGGGGATTGAACCTGGGACCTCCTGCATGCCAAGCAGAGGCTCTGCCACTGAGTCAGGGTCTCAGGTCAAGGTCTTTCTCATCCCCTCCTGCCTGGTCCTTTTCGTGGGAGATGCCGGGGATTGAACCTGGGACCTCCTGCATGCCAAGCAGAGGCTCTGCCACTGAGTCAGGGTCTCAGGTCAAGGTCTTTCTCATCCCCTCCTGCCTGGTCCTTTTCGTGGGAGATGCCGGGGATTGAACCTGGGACCTCCTGCATGCCAAGCAGAGGCTCTGCCACTGAGTCAGGGTCTCAGGTCAAGGTCTTTCTCATCCCCTCCTGCCTGGTCCTTTTCGTGGGAGATGCCGGGGATTGAACCTGGGACCTCCTGCATGCCAAGCAGAGGCTCTGCCACTGAGTCAGGGTCTCAGGTCAAGGTCTTTCTCATCCCCTCCTGCCTGGTCCTTTTCGTGGGAGATGCCGGGGATTGAACCTGGGACCTCCTGCATGCCAAGCAGAGGCTCTGCCACTGAGCTATGCCCCCCCATTATACCCCATTGAAGCATCTCCCTTCCCCAAACCCCACCCTCTTCAGGCTCTGCCCCCCAAATCTCCCAACCTGGAGCTGGCAACGCTTCCTCTGGTGAACAGTCAGATTTTGGGCTGTACCCAAATAGCAGGTGCTCTCCCCATTCTAGGAAACCGCTTGTTTCTGTCACAGAACCACTTCTGGCTCCAACCCTCTCCCCAGTTGGGACAGAGTGGCTTAGAACATCATGCTCCCTTTCTCCATCTTCTCACAACAACCCCGTGAGGTAGTCCAGGCTGAGCACTTGTGAGGTCACCCGGTGAGCTTCCGTGGTAGAAGTCGGCATTCGAAGAACCGAGGTCTCCCAGGATTCTAGTCTAATATGCTCTCCACTATGCCGTGCTGGCTTCCCTAGGCTACTAACAGTAACAACAGAGATCAGGTCACTGTGTGAAAATGGCCGCTGTGCAGGGGAGGCTCCACGGCATTATACTGGGCTGAAGTCCCCCCCCCCCGGGCTCCACATAAAATCTCCAGATTCAAAATGTCACCCCCAAACGCCTCACATTTACAGGCTCAAGTGGTTAAGACGCTGAACTTCAGGCTGTGGAAGGTCGGTAGTTCAGCAGTTCGAGACCCGAGTGTGCTGCATGACGGAGTGAGCTCCCGTCTCTAGTTCCAGCTCCTGCCAACATAGCAGTTCGAAAGCAAGAAATTGCAAGTAGATAAATAGGTACGACTTCGGTGGGAAGGTAACAATGTTCCGTGCAGCTTGGTGTTTAGTCATGGCGGCCACAGGACCACGGAAACATCTTCTGACAGCGCTGGCTCTTTGGCTTGGAAACGGAGATGAGAACCGCAACCCTAGAGTCGGACTCGACTGGCTTTCGAACAAGGGAAACCTTTACCTTTACCTTTATGACTGTAGAAGAAGAAGAAATTGGATTTATACCCCCGCCCTTCACTACCCAAGCAAGTCTCAGAGCGGCTTGCAATCTCCTTCCCTTCCCCTCCCCACAACAGACACCCTGTGAGGTAGGTGGGGCTGAGAGAGCTTTCGAGGACTGCTCCTGAGAGAACAGTTCTGCCAGAACTACGGCTTGGCCCTGGTCATCCAGCAGCTGCATGTGGAGGAGTGGGGAATCAAACCCGGTTCTCCCAGATTGGAGTCCACGCTCTTAACCACTACGCCAAACTGGCTCTCAACTCTACTTCAGGTAGGGTTGCCAGCTGGGTTGGGAAATACTTGGAGATTTGGGGGGGGGGGGTGGAGCCTGTAGAGGGTGGCGTTTGGGGAGGGATTTCAGCCTGGTACAATGCCCTTTTCTTCAGGGGAAGTGATCTCTGCCATCTGGAGGCGGAGCTCTGCTGTAGAAGTGGGA
>NW_015160333.1:140147-143011 GCF_001447785.1 Gekko japonicus
AACTTAGCCCTCTGGGCACAGAAGGGTCACTCAGCTAAGTCAAAGTAGGGGGGCTATTACATAAGGACACTCAAGTTGCAACTGACTTATGGCAACCCCAGCAAGGAACCGTCAAGGCAAGTGAGAAGCAGAGGTTGTTTGCGACGGCGAGTGCCTTTCTTTGCAGAGTCTTCCTTGGTGGGAGCCAGATGTGCAAAGCAGGCAAAGTTACAAAAGCAAAAGTGAGTGTTAAGAGCATGGGTGCCAGGGGAACGGGAGGTCCGGGGTACAGATCCAATTAATGGGTCCAAGCCATGGTGGGTGCACGGGGGGGGGGGGCGCCAAAAGGGATCCTACCCTAGGGTGCAAAATAAGCCGGAGCCGGCCCTGTTTGTGGCATAATATATCACAGTTGTTTGTTTCCTTTTCCACTTTCCACCGCCACCTGGAGGTTGGCAACTCTACCGGCAGTGTGTAACTAAAATACACGCAAAACCCGCTCCATAAAAAGAGTCCCCGCCCCTCGTCCCCCCCGTTCCCCCCCCAGCCCAGAAAACCCTGCTTGTCAGCGTGCTTCCCCCCCCAGGCCCTCCCCGCAGGCCCCATATCCCATTCCAGTGTCTCATTTCCCCTTACACGAAGCGAAAGGTCACGGCCTTTGTGGAATATCATTTATGCGTGTGAAGACCCAAGTTTCCCAGGTGCCACATGACTATGACTGAAACACACACACCCCACCCCATGGAGGAAAAGTCACCAGATGGTGAGTCGTATTCCTACCGCTGGGAACCAAAGGGGCTGAGCAATCGGGCAAAAAAAACTTAAAATGTGGACGGCTATGGGGAGTGAGTGTGAGTGTGAGATGTCTGTACTGTGTCAGAAGGAGGTGAACTTTCCTTCGCAAAATCACACGGAGACGTCTGGGGTTTGGTGGCAGCCAGTGTTCCCTCTAAGCTGAGTTAGTGTGAGCTAGCTCGCAGTTTTTTAGCCTCCAGCTCACACATTTTTGTCTCAGCTCAGGAAGGAGGGCTCCAGAGCAAACTAGGTTATGCAGTAGCCAAATCACTCGCTTACAACTTTAATGCTAGTAGCTCACAAAGTAGAATTTTTGCTCACAAGACTCCACAGCTTAGAGGGAACATTGGTGGCAGCCCAGGTCCTTCGGCAGCCAGGTCCCAGGGCTTGGCACGGAAGTCTGGCAGGGCCCCAGAGACTTCTTGGGAGCGACGGTATTTAACCGCTTTTCAGGAAAGGGCATAAACTGGAGGGGGATGGGAAGGGAAAGGGTGTGGGGGGGGGAAAGACTCTTCCTCCGCAGTATACTGCTTGTGTGACCTTGTCTGGGTCACTTGATCTCCCAGTTTGGTGTCGTGGTTAGGAGCGTGGACTCTGATCTGGGAGAACCTTCACATGCAGCTGCGGGTGTGACCTTGGGTCAGTCACAAGCTCTCTCAGAGCTGTTCTCTCAGGAGCAGACCTCGAAAGAGCTCTCTCAGCCCCACCTCCCTCCCAGGGTGTCTGTTGTGGGGAGGGGGAGGGAAAGGAGATTGTAAGCTGCTCTGAGACTCCTTTGGGTAGTGAAGGGCGGGGCATAAATCCAATCTCCTCCTCCTCCTCCTCTTCTTCTTCTCCTCCTCCTCTTCTCCATCTCCTCCCCCCCGAGAGGATTTTAATCCTATGAACCTTTTTACATAACTGATTTATTTTGATTCTTATTTATTAAATGGATTTGTGCCCCACTTTCCCCCCTCCAAAGGAGACCCACAGTGGCTTACATCGTTCTTCTCTCTTCCATTTTATCCTCACAACAGCCCTGTGAGGAGGCTAGGCCGAGAAGTTGTGACTGGCCCAAAGTCACCCAGCGAGCTTCCACGGCACGAGTGAGGATTCAAACCTGGTTCTCCCCGATCCTAGTCTAACTGATGCATTACAACAAAGTTTGAGTCCAGTGGCACCTTCAAGACCAACAACGTTTATTATTTATTTTTATTTTTTTGAATATATTTTTATTGGTTTTTTCAGTACAATGCACACACCTATAATATGTTTTACATACACGATTCATTATTACCATATATGAATGTTTCTAAACAGCAACACAATCACCCAGCAATTACCTTTTCCTTCTTATTCCATCATAAACTAGAACACTTTTTTGTCAGAATATGAATATAGAGGCACAAGTGCAGAGATAATGAGATAATGTATTGCGCGTGCAAACTACTAGAGGATTCAAGCCTGAGAGATGTGGGCGTGTTCTGAGAGGCTCTGTCAGTCTTATCTGTGTGAGGCAGCCTGAACTCTGATTGGCTGTCGCGACTGTCTTGGTCATACACAGAGATTCTGAGAGTGACAGTTATTCAGTTACTCTCTGTCAGTTGGTCTGTCTGTGAGCACAACTGTTGTTAGCTCTATGTTGATCTGTTATTATATACAAAGTTATTGTTTAATCATTCACCAGTTAATAGTTATATAAACACCATTTGACTTAACCGTATTTGGTGTGTTTATTTTGAGTCTTCCACGAAACTCTTTAACAATAGGTATATACCACATACCTTCAACATTTTCCCCATACATGCATCCAATAATAGTGTTTTTTAATTTTCTTTATCCACTTTATTTCTTAAGACAGTCCACTCTCTAATTTTCCACTTGGTCCAATACTAACATTTATCCTACCATTTAGATTTTTATAACATTTTAAATTAACTTGCTTTTATTCTATTTTAATTTTTTATTTCTTTTTAGATCCTGTTATTTACCTCCCACCTATTCCAGTCAGGATTGTTTTTTACTGTCATTTCTTCTCAAGAAAAGGCAAAAAGTGTATTATCAATATTTTAAACTCCTTTGTAAGGGGGCCAATGGTCTACACCTTATAT
>NW_015160334.1:0-2516 GCF_001447785.1 Gekko japonicus
GCTTAGAGGGAGCATTGGTTGCCAGGTGGCCGGGCCAGGTCCTATTCCTGCCCTCCCATCAATTAACCAAAGCCAGTCCAGAGTGAGACCTATAAAGCCCTATAGAAAACCGCTATCATTTGTAAATGACGATGTCCAGAATATATGTATCTGGTTCTTCAGGCTAAGGGTTGCCACCTCTGGGTTGGGAAATACCTGGAGATTTGGGGAGTGAATCCTGGGGGGGGGATCAGCGTTTGGAGAGAGGAGGGACCTCAGCAGGGTACAATTCCGTAGAATCCACCTGCCAAAGCCACCATTTTCTCCTGGGGAACTGATCTCTGTTGTTTGGAGATCAGTTATAATAGCAGGAGATCTCCAGGCCCCACCTGGAGGGTAGCAGTCCTAAGGCAAGTAGGCTGAAAAGCCTCCTACCCCAGGGCAAAATCAACCCCCTGATTAAGAGCGAACCAACCTTATAATGTGACTAGAATAGTAACATGACTTGGCAGAGTATTAGGAAATATGGAAAACAGAATTCCATTTTTTTAAGGTTAAAATGTTTTATTATAGACAGGAGTCAAGCGTTTACACAGGATTTGGATGGGGAGAGAAAACTTCTAAACATGATATTTGAATAAACAGAAAAATTCAAACATCCCTATATTTGACCTGAAGCCTACCACTCCAGTAGGCAACATGTAACGCCTTCCTCCATCTTAAGGAGTAAGCTTATATTAGGGTTTCCAACCCCCAGGTGGGACCTGGAGATCTCCTGGAATTACAGCAGATCTCCAGGCAAAAGAGATCAGTTCCCCTGGAGAATATGGCTGCTTTGGAGGGTGGATTCTATGTAAATATACCCTGTTGAGGCCCCGTCCCTCTCCAAACCCTGTCCTCTCCAGGCTCCACCCCCAAATCTCCAGGTATTTTCCAATCTGGAGCTGGCAACCTTAGCTCATCCCCTGCTACGAATTTTGTTAGTTTTTAAGGTGCTACTGGACTCTTGCTCTTTTCTACAGACAGACTAACGTGGCTACCCATCTTGATCTCTCCCCATGTTGTTGTTGTTGTTCGGTCACACAGTCGAGTCCGACTCTTCGCGACCCCATGGACCACATCACTCCAGGCCCTCCTGTCCTCCGCCATCCTCTGGAGGAGGATGTGCGTTGCATCAGTAACACTGTCTAACCATCTCATGCTTTGCTGTCCCCTTCTTCTTTTTCTGTCAATCTTTCCCAGCACCAGGGTCTTCTCCAGTGAGTGCTTCCTTCTCATTTGGTAGCCAAAGTGTTTGAGCTTCAGCTTCAGTATCTGGCCTACCAGGGAACAGTCAGGGTTGATTTCTTTTAGGACTGACTGATTTGATTTCCTTGCAGTCCACAGGACTCTCAAGAGTCTTCTCCAGCACCATAATTCGAAAGCATCTGTTCTTTGGCACTCGGCCTTCCTTATGGTCCAACTCTCGCAGCCATACGTTACTACTGGGAATACCATTGCTTTGACCATACGGATTTTGGTTGGCAGGGTGATGTCTCTACTTTTTGTTATGCTGTCTAGGTTTGCTATCGCTTTCCTCCAAAGGAGCAGGTGTCTTTTAATTTCATGGCTGCTGTCACAGTCTGCAGTGATCTGGGATCCCAGGAACGTGAAGTCTGTCACTACTTCCACGACTTCCCCTTCTATTTGGCAAGGAGTGATGGGGCCGGATGCCATGATCTTAGTTTTTTTGATGTTGAGCTTCAAGCCCACTTTTGTGCTCTCATCTTTCACTCTGAGCAAGAGACTCTTTAGGTCCTCTTCACTTTCTGCCATTAGAGTGTTATTGTCTGCATATCTGGGGTTGTTGATCTTTTCCCCAGCAATCTTAATTCCCACTTGTGATTCATCCAGGCCAGCATTTCGCATGATGTACTCTGCATATATATTAAATAAGCAAGGTGACAATATACATCCTTGTCGTACTCCTTTTCCTATGCTAAACCAATCAGTTGTTCCATATCCGGTTCTAACTGTCGCTTCTTGGCCCTTATACAGGTTTCTCAAGAGACATGTGAGGTGGTCTGGTACTCCCATCTCTTTAAGGACCTGCCATAGTTTGTTGTGATCCACACAGTCAAAAGCTTTAGCATAGTCAATGAAGCAGAAGTAGATATTTTTCTGGTACTCTCTTGCTTTCTCCATAATCCAGCCAATGTTGGCAATTTGATCTCTACAGGTTTCTCAAGAAACATGTGATGTGGTCTGGTACTCCCGTTTCTTTAAGGACTTGCCATAGTTTTTTGTGATCCACACAATCAAAGGCTTTAGCATAGTCAGTGAAGCAGAATTTATTTTACTTTATTTTATTAATTCTATTTAAACCCCACTGTCCCCACGAACAGGCTCAGGGCGGCTTACATTCATCGGTACCTAAGCAAATTGAGTGCAGCACTTTAACAGCATCATCTTTTAAGACTTTGAAAAGCTGAGCTGTAATACCATCACCTCCACTAGCTTTGTTGTTAGTAATGCTTTCTAAGGCCCATTTAACTTCA
>NW_015160334.1:5902-6020 GCF_001447785.1 Gekko japonicus
GGGCCCCTGCAGCATTTTGAAAGTTAAAAATCCAGGCTATAATATGGACCTGCATGCCTGTGGCGGACTCAAGGATCCAGTGACATCTCTTGGCTCTTTGTAAGCAAAGAAAGGTACT
>NW_015160334.1:6558-8612 GCF_001447785.1 Gekko japonicus
CTTGGCGGGGCTTCCTCGCACTCCCGCCGGCCTTGCACGTCCACTGCCGGGCCATATGGAGTCAGGGGGGGTGGCATATACTAATGAGTTATGCTAATGAGTTCCCCTAGCTCTTTTTCTACGAAATGACCCCTAATAAAAATTAAACAAATATGGCTCCTGTCTCTATGAACACCCATGCAGGTGGGCTGGTACATTTATTTTTTTTATAAACTGGTGTTTCTTGAATTAAAAAAAATTATATGCTGCCGCATAACACAAGGTTCCTCAAGGTTTCCACATACATACCCCAAATCTAATGCAAGACAAAATACAATCAGCCAGAATGGTAACAAAAACAGTTAAAACTCTCAAACCAATTTCTACCCACAGATAATGTTTAAAGTTATGTAATAAAAAGCAGGACAAAGGAAGGGAATTTTACTTCTTGCAAAGTGTCTGGGATGTTAGAGAAATATTTGTCTGGTGTCTAAAACTTAAAAGTGAAGGTACCTTGGGAACTGTGGGGAGGAATATCACAGATAAGGATACCAAAGGCCCTGCCCTGATTTTTTAAAGTGTGTTTTCCTTAATACTAAAAAGTAGGTACCCTTTTCTTAAAGATAAGTCAGAATTTATTTCATTTGTACCCCCGTTTTCTTCCCGATGGGAACTCAAGGTGGCTTACATAACTCTCCCCTCCTTAGGATTGCCAGCCTCCTGGTGTATTAGTTTGCCTGGAAAAAACAGCAGCTTTGAAAGGTGGACTCTATGGTATTATACCCCATTGACGTCCTCTCCACAAACCCTGCCCACCTCAGGCCCCACCCCCTAAATCTCTAGGTATTTCCCAACCTGGAGCTGGCAACCCTACCTTTCCTCCATTTTACCCTCACAACAGCAACCCTGTGAGGCAGGTCACGCTGAAAGTATGTGACTGACCAAAGGTCACCCAGCAAGCTTCCATGGCAGACTGGGGATTCAAACCTGGTTCTCCTAGATGGCCAGACTTGCTTAATGTAAGAGCCACATAGAATAAACATCAGATGTTTGAGAGCTGCAAGACATGAATAAATATTACACCCCTGTCCTAGACCCTAGGTCTGACACTCTAACCACTGCAGCACACTGGGCCTTTTTTTAAACTACTGCAGTGCTCTTAGTGCATTTCCAGTGTTCTTTGTTCTGTGTTTGTTTACCCAGTGAGTGGATGTGTTGGCTTGTCCTTGGAAAGGCATACAATTTTGCATTTCTTAAGTTTATAAGCAGATGCAAACTGACGATTTTACTGTTTTTTAAAAATATCCATATATATTTAAGGCTCAAGTATCCAGTGCAACAATGACGAGTTTCCTGGGTGATGCCCTTCGGGGCAGCTTCTTCCTGATGTTTGGGCTATGGTGGTCGGTCAAGTACCCAATGAAGTATGTGCTTCAGAAACTGAATACAGACAACCAGGCCAGCCGTTGGATCCAGTACGTGGATATCGCAGAAGGAACTGCCAAAGCCTTCTTCGCTCTAGGAGGTAAGTTTCTCTGGCATAATTCCCTCTTCTTCCACAGTCGGGTTGCCAACTCCAGGCTGGCAAATTCCTAGAGATTTGGGGCAGACCCTGGGGAGGGCAGAGTTTGGGGTAGGGGAGGGAGTTCGGCAGGGAAGTAATGCTTTATTGTCCACCCTCCAGAGCTGCCATTTCTTTGCGGGTTAGAAGTATACTCCAAATGCAATATATGTATAAGCTTTTTCAGTTTGGTTTAAGGATGGGAAATACCTGGAGATATTGGGGGTGGAGCCTGGGGAAGGGGAGGGACTTCAATGGGGGTACAACGCCATAGAGTCCACCTTCCAAAGCTGCCATTTTCTCCAGGGGAACTCATCTCTCTTGCCTGGAGATCAGTTGTAAACCCATAAAAACATAAGAGGAGCCATTTTTGGATCAGGCCAATGGCCCATCCAGTCCAACACTCTGGGTGCGTTCAGACGCGGCCTTTATGCCGGCAGAAACGCGATCAGACTTACCCTCCATTTTGTGGATCCCTCCGGTGGACGCCCGCTCACACGCTGCGGGCGTCGGC
>NW_015160334.1:8629-16552 GCF_001447785.1 Gekko japonicus
AGAGCATCACTTGCCCCAGACTGAGAGTCCCTATCTGTACCTTGTGGCTCATAGCCACTGATGGACCTCTGCTCCATATGCGTATCTAATTCCCTCTTGAAGCTGTCCATGCTTGTAGCTGCCGCCTCCTCCTGTGGCAGTGAATTCCATGTGTCAATCACCCTTTGGGTGAAGAAGGACTTCCTTTTATCTGTTCTAACCCGACTGCTCAGGAGATCTCCAGCCACTGCCTGGAGGATGACAACCCTACAATCACATCCTACAAGAATTTGGCCTGAGGAACTCCAGTTAGGCATTTTCTTTTTCAAGCAAGTGGGCTTTCGATTTGAAGGCATCCTAACACTTTGTAGCGCAGAGCAGCTTGAATTGGAGCTTGATGTGAAGACTGTTGTTCCTATTTGGAATGTAAGCTTTGACAAGCAATGAAAATGACTGAAGAATAAATGAGACGACACTCAGTTAATGCAAGTTGTTGAATGGGAGAATTTACTTCTGAGGAAGCATAGAATCGAAACGAAGACACAAGCCGGAAGCTTTGTTAATACTATATGTTGTGATTCTCTTCTTTCTTATATGTAACCTTTGGTAAACTTATGTATGTAGCACCTTACTAATTATTTCACATTATATAAATTTATATTTTGCATAATTACGTTTCCCCAGTTGAATCTGTAATTTTGATCTTTCGATTTTAATACCACGATGATTCCTTAACAACTGCAATGGCAAAGCTCTCTCTCTCTCTCTCTCTCTCTCTCTCTCTGTCTCACCAGTTTTCCTTGTGTCCACTAGCACATGCCTTCCACCTTCCTCTTTCATCCCTCATTTTTCTTTGTTCCAGAACCTTCTTACACATCTTCTGTCTTTCAGGGATCCTGGCAGAGCAGTTTGTCCCTAATGGACCCCACCTGTCCCTCTACGATGAAGGGACCCAGAACTGGGTGCATCTAATGAACTGGCAACTTATGACAATGTACTTGTTCTATGGTTTTTCCGGTGTGGTGGATGTTCTTTCCTACACACCACTAAAGTTGCCAGCGGGACTGGATCGCCTCCTGGTGGCTCTGGCATTGTTTACGGAAGGTGAGTAATAAATGGTGGTTAGAAGTATTAAGACAAATTAGCGGAATGTGTCATGGGCAGGTGATGAAAGAGAAAAGCAACGGTCTCGGAGTCAGGATTAGCATTTAACATGAATCCTCCCAGCCTTCTTCATCAACAGTTGCAGTCTGGCCTGTTTTTAATTAGCCTGGGGCATATTTTCACTTATTTTATGTTGGCTTCTGGGAAGCGTTTTATTTGTTTTTGTGTCAAAAAGAAGTGTGTGTGTGTGTGTGTGTGTGTGTGTGTGTGTGTGTGTGTGGTGCCTTCAAGGTGCTTCCAACTTGGGGTGACCCTATGAATTAATGACCTCCAGAACACCCTATCATTAACAGTCTCGCTCAGGTCTTGCACACTGAGGGCTGTGGTTTCCTCAATTGAGTCAGTCCATGACAGAAGTGTAAATCTTTCTAAACTGATTACTGTTTTCATATTTCTCAGTTAATTGAAGATGGTTGCAAATGAGCAATCTATTCCCTTCTGTTGTGAAATGGTAGTGTGAACATGACCAGCTACCAGTTTGGAAGCTTTCCTCATTCCTCAGCCAGTTTGGTGTAGTGGTTAAGAGCAGTAGAATTTAATCTAGAGAACTGGGTTTGATTCCCCACTCCTCCACATGAAGCCTGCTGGGTGACCTTGGGACAGTCACAGTTCTCTCAGAGCCCTCTCAACCCCACGTACCTCACAGGTTGCCTGTTGTGGGGAGAGGAAATGAAGGCAATTGTAAGCCACTCTGAGAATCTAGGAAGTGAAAAGCAAGGTATAAAAACCACTGCTGCTGCTTGTCATCACAGTCACAGGGAGGCTTCCACCTCTGGAACATGTGCTTAATTTTAGATCCCTGAGTGGGGGGACCAAAGATAATGCCTGCTTTCCAAAGATAATGGTCATGTGTGTGGTTCAAAAGTCAGCATTAAGGTGCAAGCCCTGGACTATATCCTTTTGTTATAAAACAGATGTCATGGATTTGTCTGTGACTAGTCCCCCCTCCCCATCAAAAGGGTCTGAAACCACTCCTCCAGTTTAGCATTTACAAAAGATAAGAACATAAGAACATAAGAGAAGCCAATGTTGGATCAGGCCAATGGCCCATCCAGTCCAACACTGTCACACAGTGGCCAAAAATACCAGGTGCCATCACCAGTGGGGCCAGGAAACTAGAAGCCCTCCCACTGTTGCCCCCCCTCAGCACCAGGATGTCTATAGGCCTTTATGTTCCAGTTGTGTAGCTCACCAGTCTCCTTTAGTACGAGATGTAGTCTGCTCTATAGCCCTTCTGTGACATCAGCACAGCTAAGCCAATGGCAGCCAGATGCAGGGCATAGACTTCTCAATTACCGGGGTGGGGGGGGAGGACAGGTGCAAATCTCAGGCAGGGGCAAGACCAAATGTAGGAGGTGAGTGGAGACAGAGACCAGATTTCAAAGGCAGCTCAAGTACAAATAATTTTTGAAAGATCTTTAGTACATACATTTACATACAAATGAAAAGGGGCAATTAATAATGGAGATTCATAATTCACCATTAATAGCGCTGTGTTGTATAAAGCATTTAACAGAGCAGACAAAATGAAAGCATCTGGTGCCATACCCTAGTGAAGGTAAGGTAAAGAAAGACCCAGAGAGATTGAAAGGGTAATGTAATACCCCTGGGCTGTATTTAAATGGAGGTGTGAATGGGAGATGAGAAGGAAAGATGAAACCACTGGAAAGCCACAGTCCTGAGCAAATTCTTCATGGATTTTGCAGTGCCATAAGAAGAAACACAATTATTTCACACGTTAGGCTGTCATCCCTACAGAAAATGAAGGACCATAAATAGGCCAGCCAAGAAAAATGGTTGGGAGACCTCTGGTGTGATCCTGTCAGGTGTGCTCACAGGTTGCCCAAGCCAGCAGGAAGTAGGAAGGGCAGATGGAGCCAATGAAGCCATCTTGTGATGGCTGGTGTACAAAGAAGAAAAGAAGAAGATCCTGCAGGGGGCGGCAGGAAGACAATTAGATAGGATAGTGGGGTCAGCACCTTCTCTTCTGTTAAGTGTCATTCCTTGTCCATCTCCAGATTGCTACTCTTAGGCCCCGGTCACACGGCAAAGTTGCCGCGGGAGAGGCACGGATGGTGGGCGGATTATCCGGGTGCGATCACACCCCAACATCTGGGAAGTGGAGCGCACCCGTGGCTTACCGCCAACGATGCGCATTAAAAAACTAGTACCATCAAGGTACTAGTAAATGTTTGCCATGGGCTGCCTCCAGACGCCCGTGGTGTGATCGTGCCGGCATGCGGCATTCCCCTCCGGTCCCTCGTTTACCCGCCGGCGCCGAGGGAAGGACCTGTGGTGTGCTGCCGGTGCATCTGATTGCGTACTCGTGGATCAAACTGCACCGGGGCAATTAGCCATGCCTCCCTCACGGGATATCTGGCCCGTGTAACCGGGGCCTTAGGGCAATTTCCTTCTTCCACCTACCTCAGAGGGTGTCTGTTGTGGGGAGGGGAAGGGAAAGGAATTTGTAAGCCACTCTGAGACACCTTTGGGTAGTGAAGGGCGGGGTATAAACTCCTCCTCCTCGTCGTCTTCTCAAATGTTTTACACTTCAGTCTCCCTCTCTCTCAGCTAGAGATTTACTTAGGAGCCTATCTCTGTCTCTCCTCTTTCCTATCAAGTTTGTTCATTCCTAAATAAACCTTTATCTACTCTTTAATCAGGTTGTGCACCCTTGCTGTGTTAATTACTCTAGCAAGATAAGATCAACAAAAGGGTCACAGCCAAAAACAACTCACAAGCAAAGACACAAAGGAAAATGTACAAAAATTGCTTATATTGACATAGAAAAGTGTAAATTTTATAACCAAAGTCCTTATATCTGTTGATGTTCAGAGAAAGTTTCTCTACGAAACAGAAGTTTACTCCGGAGAATTTTGTCATCATGGCTCTGTGAGGACTACTTCTTTTGTCTGCATACCTGGAGGAATATATATATATGGACTTTGGTTATAAAATTTACACTTTTCTATGTCAATATAAGCAATTTGTGTACAGTTTCTTTTGTGTCTTTGCTTGTGAGGTGTTAATTATTCTGCCAACAGGCTAGTGCTGGTGGGGGCTTAAGCCCTGCTGCCCACACAATCTTTACGCCAATAGCTAGGGGGCTTTGATACCCATGCCTGCCAAATCCCAACATTAAATCCAAGTAGATCAGTCATAGAGAGTCCAATGGGTTGTGATCATAACTGTGGAATAACTGGTGGTGGAAAGCGTCATTGAGTCACAGCTAACTTCTGGTGACCCAGTGGGGTTTTCAAGACAAGAGACAAACAGAGGTGGTTCGCCATTGCCTGCCTCTGCATAACAACCCTGGACTTCCTTCGTGGTCTCCCATCCAAGGACTAACCAGGGTCAACCCTGCTTAGCTTCTAAGAAGAGACAAATCAAGCTAACCTGCACCATCAGATCACAGTGTGGAATAACCGCTCCCCTTTTTATAAGCATGGGGAGGGGAAGCTTTGATTTCTACTTGTTCTCTTTCACTTAGTGTGCTGCATGCGAGTGGCAATTCTAAGGTACATTAGAAATTATGAGTACAGAACTGGGGGGGAGGCTGTTGTGAAGTACTGAAGGGTTATTATAATTACAAGCAGGGCTCTTTTTGTAGAAAAAGCCCAGCTGGAACTCATTAGCATAGTAGGCCACACCCAACAGCAGGAACTCATTAGCATATTGGGCCACACCCCTGACAGCACAGCTCATTAGCACATTAGGCCACCCCCTCATGTTACCAGAAGTGTGGTCATCCAGCCACACCCACCTTTCCCTTCTTATTCTGTTTACCTTGTTTGTTGTCAAAACCCAGGGCTTTTTTTTGTAGCAGGAACTCCTTTGCATGTTAGGCCACACACCCCTAATGTAGCCAGTCCTAATGAGTTTCTGCTATTGGGTGTGGCCTATTATTCTAATGAGTTCCTGCTGGGCGTGGCCAACTCAGGAGCCAGCCGGAACTCCGTTCCTGTGCGTTCCTGCCCAAAAATAGCCCTGATTACAAGTCTATAATCCTGAACATACACTGATCAGATAAATTCAGCACACAGCAGTGGAGAAATTGTGACTAGGTTCTGCTGCCACTAGAGGGCAATTATGGTTTAGCAAAAAAAAAAAAAAAAGGAACTTATTTTCCAGTGTTGTTTCTATCCCAGGCTCTTTCTATATATGAAAAGATGTTGCATGTTTCTTACTTATTGACTTAACCAGGCAGATATTGCTTGGATGATGCTATGTGTATTGACCTGTGCAATGTCCATCCTGTAGTATCTCAGTGCTGGCAATCAGGAGCCAATCTCCAGATATTCCCCGGCATTACATGCTTAAAAGCTTTTTGAATCTCCGAAAGCCACAGTGTAAATCTTCCTCAATGACCAGACGCTGCCGATTAGATTTACACAGGCAGAGAATGACAGGTATAGGAGACATTGAATGAGAAGCTAGGGAAGTACCGGCAAAATATTATCTTCCACCTTCACAGTATTAAAAAAAATGGGTCACAGTTGCTTAATATTTTCCTCCACCAAAGCAGAGGCATCGAAAAATTCCTTTGGCTGCATGAATACAAAGTGGAGGAAAACCTCTGTTTAACATGCAGGCGGGTTCCCCTGTGCTTATTGATTAAAAAAAAAAACTCTTCAGAGCCCAATTTTGATGATGCTCCTGAATAATCGGCCACTCTGCTTTGGATTTTGGCAGGCTTCCTGTTCT
Source organism: Gekko japonicus (assembly GCF_001447785.1). Classification (NCBI taxonomy): domain Eukaryota; kingdom Metazoa; phylum Chordata; class Lepidosauria; order Squamata; family Gekkonidae; genus Gekko; species Gekko japonicus. The sequence goes on from NW_015160334.1 coordinate 14,477, forward strand.
ATTTCCATGACTACCAGGGTGCTGTATTGACTGAACACCTCTACTCTCTGTTGAGCATTGCTATATTTGGAGCTGCCCTCGGTGCCCTGCTGGAAGCGTTCCTGCGAGACCACACCCTCCTGGAGCTCCTCAGAGCCAGCCTCTTCATTTTGCAAGGATCCTGGTTTTGGCAGGTTAGTAGCTTTTACATCTAAGAAAAAGGAAGGAGGAGGAAAGAGAATGAGAGCCCAGAGCCAAGGTATCTTTAAACTGGTCATCTCCAAGAGAACTATTAGCAGAGGTCATTTCGGGGGGGAACGCGGGGGATCGCAGTTCCCCCGGGTGAGGTGCAGGGGGGCGGGGCACATGACGAGCCCCGCCCCCTGCTTCCGGCCGCCCCACTTCCGGCCCTCATTCAGCCAGGAGGAGGCAGGAGAAGAGGGAAGGGTAAGTTGCTTCCTCCCCGCCTTTCCCCACCCCTGCCTGCCTGGGGCCAGGGAGGGCCTTGGCGGGGCTTCCTCGCACTCCCGCTGGCCTTGCAGGTCCACCGCCGGGCCCCTGATGTCAGGGGGTGTGGCATATGTTAATGAGTTATGCTAATGAGTTCCCCTAGCTCTTTTTCTACGAAATGACCCCTGACTATTAGTATGCCTGGGTAAATAAACAATTAACTCATCTTGTGTGCCCAACCACAGATGAAGCTGCACTCTGCATCTCTGCCTGAGTTGCTGTTTTGGCCATATCTATCTCCTTCCACGAGCCGCGGTGGCTCAGAGGTTAAGACGTTGAGCTGCAGACTGGAAGGTCTGTAGTTCAGCAGTTCAAGATCCAAGTGCCGCATGACAGAGTGAGCTCTCATCTCTGGCCCCAGCTCCTGCCAGCCTAGCAGTTCGAAATCAAGAAATTGCAAGTAGATAAATAGGTACCGCTTTGGTGGGAAGGTCACAGCATTCCGTGCGCCTTGGTGTTTAGTCATGCCGGCCACATGACCATGGAAAAAGTCTTCAGACAGCGCTGGCTCTTCGGCTTGGAAACGGAGGTGAGCACTGCCCTCCAGAGTCGGATTTGACTGGCTTTCAAGCATGGGGAACCTTTACCTTATCTCCTTCCAATCAGCTTCTGCCAAGAGAGGGTAAATTCTGCTGTTTCACTTTCTTGATTGGTTTAATTGGGGAAGTGACACACAGCCAGCATCATGGGTAGGCTTAGGTGGTCACCTGCCGACCAGTGAGAACTGCCAGTGGGCCCATTCACAGCGGTGGCTTCTGGGACTGAAGGAAGGAGTCTGGAGAATCAGCCAAAGGCTGAGGAGGGGTTGCTTCCTTTCCAGCTCCCCTGCCTCCCTCCCCACTCCTGTCTCCCCAGCTTTCCCCAAGCAATCTGCTGTCTGAACACAACATTTGCTCCTGTCTGCTTACCAAGATTTGGTGCATGTTGGGAACAATGGGAAAGGCTTGAAGACCCATTGGAGATAATGGGAGCCAGGAATGCGAATTGCCTTGCATGGGCTCCACTGAAATACACTGCAGCAGAAAAAAGCTGCAATGAAAATGTGGAATAGATTTTGGATGAAGGTTGCTGGGCCCAGATAGACTATAGTGTTCTAGGACTACATTGACAATCCACAGAATGGTATGATGGTCCCTGTGAGTTAGGGTTGCCAGGTCTGGGTTGGAGAATACCTGGAGACTTTGGGGGTGGATCCGGGAGAGGGTGGGGTTTGGGAAGGGGAGGGACCTCAGCATGGTACAATATCATAAAGCAAGGTTGTCAAACATGCGGCCCAGGGGCCAGATCAGGCCTAGGGTTGCCAAATAATTCTTTGCCGGGAGCGGGGCTCCCGGCCGGTGTCGGGTGAGTGCGCGCGCCACGTGCAAGTCACTAGGAAGTGACGTAGGCACGCTGGGGGCGGGGCCACAGCCATACAAGGGAAAACCATAGAGTTTTCCCTTGTATGGCAGTGGCCCCACCCCCAGCGTGCCCAGCGTGCCCGGCGTGCCCACGTCACTTCCTAGTGACGCACACGCCGGGGGCAGGGATCCCCCGGGGCCGATCCTGCCGCGGCGGAAATCGGGCCTCCAAAGCGGGGGTTTCCCC
>NW_015160334.1:16673-22853 GCF_001447785.1 Gekko japonicus
CGGGAGATCACCAGGGCACATCTGGAGGCTGGTAACCCTACTGTGAGTAGCATGAGCATTCAAGTCCTAGAATGTTAGGACCTAGAATGAAATGATGGTCCACAGGAGTAGCAGAAGTATTCTGGGACTAGAATGACAGGTCTCAGAGTGGAATGATGGTCCCTGGGAGTACCAGAAGTGATCTGGGACCAATGTTTCCTCTAAGCTGTGGAGTCTTGTGAGCAAAAATTCTACTTTGTGAGCTACTGGCATTAAAGTTGTGAGCCAGTGATTTGGCTGCTGCATAAATTAGTTTGCTCTGGAGCCATCCTTCCTGAGCTGAGACAAAAATGTGTGAGCCAGAGGCTAAAAAACTGTGAGCTAGCTCACACTAACTCAGCTTAGAGGGAACACTGTCTGGGACTGGAATGATCACCCCTGTAGTGGAATTGCAGCCCCTTGGGAGTTGCAGAAGTGTTCAGAACCTAGAATGACAGGTCCCAGAGCAGAATGACAACCCCCAGGAGTAGCAGAATTATTCTGACGCTGGAATGACAGCCCCGGGCAATGTTCCCTATAAGCTGTGGAATCCTGTGAGCAAAAATTCTACTTTGTGAGCTACCGGCATTCAAGCTGTGAGCCAGCGATTTGGTGACTGCATAAATTAGCTGGCTCTGGAGCCGTCCCTTCCTGAGCTAAGACAAAAACATGTGAGCCGGAGGCTAAAATGCTGTGAGCTAGCTCACACTAACTCAGAGGGAACACTGGCCCTGGGAGTAGCAGATTTGTTCTGGGCCTGGAATGTCAGCCCCCAGAGTGGAATGATGCCACCCCCCAGAGTAGCAGACGTGCTCTGCAACTGGAATGACAGCCCCTGGGGTTAACAGAAGTGTTCTGGGACTGGAATGACAGGTGGTGCCTTTCACTGAAATCAGTGTAAAGTATTTCATTCCACTCTAAGATTTATGATTACAGTGCAGAGCATGGATTTCAATTATGTGCGCTGTCATTCCACCCTTGGCCCTGTCATTCCAGTCCCAGAACACTTCGGCTACTCTCAGGGACTATCATTCTACTTGGGGGCTGTCATTCCAGAGCACTTCTATTCCAGAGCACTTCTCCTATTCTCAAGGGCCGTCATTTCACTCTGGGGGCTGTCATTCCAGTCCCTGAATGCTTCTGCCACTTCCAGGGGTCGTCATTCCATTCTGGGGCCTGGCATGTTCAGTCTGTCCTGGTAAAAACCCAAGAATCCAGGTACCTCTGCCTTTGATAGGGAAAAGCTGATGCAGAGCTGAGAGGGCTCGATGCTACTTGGTGAAGCTCCAAGATCTTGGTGAAGTTCCAAGACTGAGATTTTCTGACACGTTGTACGTCTCAGGATTACCAAAACCTGAGGTTACATTCTAAGGTCATTTTTAATTGCAGATCTCGGATCAAATCCTGAGGGAAATTTTTAAAATTAAATTCAAAAATGTTAAATTAAATTTTTAAATCAATAAAATAATTTTATTTTAAAATAAATAAAAATACAATACGTTGTACACCACCCTGAGCTGTGTGTACACAGGGGTAGGGTGGTTTATAAATTTGAACTATACATAAATGTAAATAAATAAAATTCAAAATCCTGCCATGACTTTTAGTCCTGATCAACTGGTAGGGTTGCCAGTCTCCAGGTGGTGGCTGGAGGTCTCCTAGGATGACACCTCCAGGTTACAGAGATCAATTCTCCTAGAGAAAACAGCTGCATTGGAAGGTAGACTCTATGGCATTCTACCCGGCCGAGGTCCCTCCCCTCCCCAAACTGGCCTTCCCCAGGCTCCACCTCCAAAATCTCCAGGAATCTCCCAACTTAGAGCGGGCAACCCTGTAAGATTGGGCATTTTCTATTGTTTCTGTTTAATTTTTTTTTTATGAGCCAGCATGACCCATAAGATTTGATTTTGCATTCTATGTGTGAACAAAATTCCATGCAATCCCGTTCTTTTCCATGTTGTCACAAAACACTCTCCAGTAATTACCAGCCTTTACCTACAGCATGTGCTGTATCGGAACGGAAAAATCATTAGTGAGAACCACTTGATGACATGATAGTACAGGGCTGCCATTCCCCAGTCCAGGCAGGAAATCCAGGATTTCCAGTTTGAATGAATGAATGAATGAATGAATTGAATTTATTACAGCGCATAGCCAGCAATATAAAACCATACCTACAAATATTTATCATATAAATAGATTACAGTGTCTAAAATATCCAGATGGTAAAACTATTTGTGTAAAATTATACAAGCATTTTAAACTCTAAAACCAGAAATACGGTGTAAAAAAGGACAGAATTTTAGTCTTAAAAAAATTAAGTAATAAGAATAAAAAGATCAATTAGATTAAAAAACAAACAGTCCTAACCCAAGTGGCTGCCTGAACACTGATGAGCTTTTACAACCAAACAACAAAATTTCGCTATCTGGTGTAGCGCTATATGATCAGAATTTATAAGCAATTTTTCTATCTTATCCTGATCCGAGGAGCCAACCAAGAGAGGACCAATAAGTTTTGTGCGAGCTTCGTTATATAATGGACATCTTAGGAACACATGTTCCTGGGATTCTATCTCCCCAGACGCACACATGCACAGCCTCTCATTTCGGGGAGTTTTCTTGAATTTGCCCTCAAGAACTGCAGAAGGTAAAGCAGAGCATCTAGCCAGCGTATACGCCCTCCTAAGTTTATTTGACTCCAAAATGGATAAGTATGGGGCTTGAGCAACCATATATTTACTACTGTATGGCGCTAAAAAGGCAGGGGTCGCCTGTACGTCCAGTTGGCGTTCGATGTCTTCAATCCTCTGCCTGAGCACTAGCTTAGCTTGAACACCACCCCTATCCAAAAGCTCTTGGGGGGAAAACCCTAGTAATGTAATTTTCAGTTTGCTTTTGTTCCATTTCCAGTTTGCTTTTGTTCCATTTTCGTCTTTTTTGTTAATTTTAGTTTACAGGGATAGGAGCTTGGACTGGCCCTATATGGTACCAGTGGAGTCTTCCTTAAATACTGTATGTCCAAACAACAATTGCAGTCTTCCTGATTTCTTTCTATCAGATTGGGTTTGTCTTGCATCCACCGTGGGGAGGTCCAGGCTGGAGCCAAGCAGATGCTGGAAACAAGAACTTCCTGACCATGTGCTTCTTCTGGCACTATGCGGTTTGCCTACTTGTGATGGCTGTCAGCAGTTCCACCAGTCGCTGGTGAGTGATCATCATCAAGTGGGAAGGGGATGCTTCTAGCAAGGCCCAGGAACAATTAGATCCCTTCCTTTGGGAGTACCAAACCATGATTGGCCAGTGGTAGCTGATTGCATAATCATAAAAATTTGAAGTCGCAGAAATAAAAATGGTACATTGGGCCAGGGGCTGTGCATGTGTTTTACCCAGAGGAAGTCACATTATTATTATTATTTTCCTTTCAATTCCTTGTGGGAAAATTTGGTTTTCCTCTCTCTGGAACAGGTAATACACACCTGACCCAAGTAATCTGCGCTAACAAGTGTGGTACATTACTCTTTAGCTGACACCCAGTTAAAATAATTAGCTTGAACTGGGATTCTGCTCCATCTTTATCAGCATTTTATTGAAATTTCCCATTTTAACAATAGCAATAAAAAATAATTTAAAAATTTTGTATCTGAGAAGTATCTTTCTTTGATACAAATTATCCAGAAGAGAAAACAGTATTTCTAATAATTAAGTATTATCCTTGTTGATTGCTGTTTAATCTTTGTAAATGCACAGCTCAGTCTTCATTTTTCATCCAGGTAAGTGAGGAGGAAGAGGGAAGGAGGAAGGGAAGGCTGGGTGTGTGTGTCTGTTTTTATTTTTTATTTTTTTGTGAATGCTAAATATGTTAACAAAACTTCATGCGTTTTGAATTTCTGCAGCTGCTCTAATGGATGCCCTGTAAATTTTGAAAGTATTGATGTGGAGCTTGACTTGGGGTGTTGCTTACGGAAGGCCAACCGAACCGTGGAACCCGTCCTTCTCCCAGAGAGTCTCTCCGAGGAAAAATGAAGAGTTAAATGCTTCAGAGCACAGTGTTCCGATTCTTCGAATTTTTGAAATCTACAAGATTTTAGTTGCCGTTTTATAGAAAGTGTAATCTTTACATGATGTAGAAGGCAACGGTGTAGACTTTCCAATTTCCCGGGGGGGGCTGGGGCTGGGCCAGAGGCATTGCTTTGCTAGGAGCAAGGGTGGCTCCCGGGGGAGGCTGAACACCTTCCTGAAAATTTCGGCGATAGCTTCAGTGCCTTCTCTCACAGGAACCTGTCTGGTTTTAGACATCTGCACTGGAAAGGTGTCTGCCATGTGAGACCAAATCAGTCCTGCCTGGAAAAGGGCCATTTCAATAACAGCATCTTGATATCGGAGAGTCTTCCTGAAACACATTCTTGAGCCACTTACTTTCTTCTTATTTAGGTGCGAAGTCTAAATATATATATATATATATATGTTATTTTCCAGGACTCTTATAGATTGATTTATGCTTTGCAGGTTTGTGGAGAACTTAATATATATATATTTATGTTCTCATAATGAAAAGAAGCATAAGCATCTAAGACAGAAAAGAAAGAAACTATGAACAAGAAACGATCACAAGGAATTCTTTTCAAAGAATCAAGTGTGGGAGCATAGAATATAGGATGTCATTACTTGTGAAACCATGTAAATATAACAGTAAATATTATAAAGAGGACAAATCATGTCATTTGTATAAAATAATTACAGCCCAGTCCTAAAACCCTGCGTCAACAGACCTTCAGATGGTGACTAATGCCTATTCTGGTGTATCATGGAGATACACCAGCATATCTCAAAGATATGCTGGCAGCATAAACCTAAGATATTAAGCTGGGTGCCTTACGCTGAGGTGTCTAACCAAAAGGATTTCCACTGAGCAGAGGTGCCAAGGGACAACAGAACTCCATGACTGATGTTCTTGTTTTATCGGACATTCTGCACTGTCAATGGTTTTACTTGTTTTATGCTTCCTGCGTTTCATTTAGTGCTTTGTCTGTTCTTAATTTTGGTTTCATTGTAAGTCTTCTTGTGGGTTTTAAGTTGGAAAGTATTCCAGGCAGCTTTAGGTGAGAGGCACAGGCAGGTATGCCATTGGTCCTCACTGTAGGTAAGGAAGGTATCAGTACAAGGGCCATCTTATCTTGATACCCAAATGGTGTATACATGTAGGATCTATAACATTTGGAGTGTCCCTCTTGCAGGTCAAGTCCAAACATGTCCACTTACAGGCAATTCATTATTCGGGGATATTAGGGTTTCCAGGTCCTCCTTGCCCACTGGCAGGGGTAGGGTTGCCAGATCCAGGTTGGGAAATTCCTGGAGATTTAGGGGTGGAGCCTGGGGAGGACAGGGACCTCAGTGGGGGCACAATGCCCATTTTTTCCAGGGAAACTGATCTCTGTCATCTAGAGGTCAGCTGTAACTCCAGGGGATCCCCAGGTCCCACCTGGAGCCTGGCATGGAAGAGGGATCCCTCTTGGGTCCCAGTCCGAGTAACGCTTCTTTATGGAGATAGAGAGATTCCTAGAAATAAGCAGAAAATAAACCAAAATATAAAACCTTTACTGGGGAAAATTAGCCAGTAGAAACAGCAAGCGGCACACGAAGAATCAAACGGGCATGCATATGCACACAGCAATATAGTGATAGATGAAGACAAGGCTACCTAGCATATCCTAGGAATTCACAGAAGGGGGCAGTAAAATAGGGATAAAGAAAACAGATGAGCCTGATCCATCAAGGGTGGAAGTCCAAGAGAGTCTGGAGGAAAGGAGGTGAATGACACAGCAACGCTGTGCACTGGGTGATCCTGGTGCAGAGTGAAAGAAGGAAAAGGCCCCCTTGAAGTCTCTGTGAAGGGTCCTTTGAAAAAGTCACAGAAGCAGTAGGTGGGAGGGATCCTGCTAGCAAAGTACGTAGGGAATTGGGGTTCCTTTTTATACACATTGAAGTGCCTGCTACATTAAAGTGCCACATTGAAGTCAGTTTGGTGTAGTGGTTAAGTGCACGGACTCTAATCTGGGAGAACCGAGTTTGATTCCCCACTCCTCCACTTGCACCTGGCTGGACGACCTTGGGCAAGCCGTAGTTCTGATAAGAGCTGTCCTTGAAAAAGAGCAGTTTCTGT